>NC_089797.1:19026226-19033726 GCF_040412425.1 Macrobrachium rosenbergii | reverse complement strand
CAAACTCGGAAGCATAAAAGAAGAGCAAACCCTTCAGAACCAGTGTAAGCAAGGTGACATTTCCCAACCGTTAGAGAAGCCATCTACAGTGACCCAGAATTCGTCCAGACTGGAAAATTGAACGTGTAATTGATGCAAAGATATAAACAGATAAATGATCATACATTACCAATACTGTAATCAAAAGCCTCAATGACGACACATTAAAAAAACAATGAAATATATAGTTGATGAAAAAAGAGGCAAGGCCGCATAGTAATATCAAAAGTGTAATCAACCGGATTTTCGCCAATGCATGTGCTCAAACTCACGGCACAGGTGTTAAATAGAAAGAGAGAGAGAGAGAGAGAGAGAGAGAGAGAGAGAGAGAGAGAGAGAGAGAGAGAGAGAGAGCTGAAAATCCTTTTGTCCTTGCAGACAGCCAGAAATCGTGCCTGCCGCTTGCACAGCTTTTCCATTTACACATTGCAATATGCTTACAGGAGTGTAAAACATTATTTTTCAAAATAGAAAATATCGTTTTCGATGGTAATGGACGCCCAGACAACTTGAAGAGTTAAACAAATGGCAATGTTAGTTTACGTTTAAAAAATCCAAACGCCATGAAAGGCACAAAGGTAATAATTATTGCCAAATTATCCCAAATGAGCTTCTATTTTTCATTTCGGTAATTAATTTTTTTCTTCAAATCACTTGTGAAATCTAACACTTATGACGAATTATTCAGTCAAAATGAGCTTGGCATTTTTAGCCTGTGTCTACTAGGAAGTTTGAAGCTGGCCATTAGCTCTAAAGACGCTTTATTGCCCTGTAATTGTTTATATTGTACATGTAGCTGATTTCATGGTTAGCTTCTATGTGCAGGTAAGTATTAATGTATAGAAGTAGAGCACATGATTTTTTTTATAGTTTTATAGTAAGTGATTGTCATAAAACGGTGATATATTCCACATTAGACTAGAAGGGAATTTCTTTTTTCATGAATCATTACATAAGAGAACTGTGAAAATCCTAGGGTAATTCGAAATCATTTCTTTTTCATTAACGAATTCTCCAAATGAGTGTTCAAAGAAATTCTCGTCCACCCTCTAAAAAAAAAAAAAAAAAAAAACAGGAGAATAACTGTTACCGCAAAGTTGTATTGGTATTTATCGTCCTGGTGAAGCTTGCCATTTCTGCGCCAGCCTGGTACTCCAAATGTAGCCTTCCCGCTGGACACTTGAGAATCAACAGAAAAATTTCCTTCGAATTTTCTTTCTTTAGGTTCTCCAAATTATATCAGTTTCCCAGGGTGTCCTGCAGCACTTACTAAAACTTTCACATTGTTAAATTTCCCATACAAGGCAGAAAAACACCGAAAATCTCCAAACTTTCCTCTTCGGCAGCTGAACTTCTATATCTACGGTTTTATAATAATAATAAAAAAAAAAAAACGTTACACTCTTGTATGTTTATATAAACCTTTTCCAATACAGGAAACAATTATAACACTCAAGATTAGATTAGAGTAAAGATAATAAAGAAAGTGAGAAAAAAGTTTATAGCAAACATTTATTATTTTTTATTATTGAGGTTTTTCTTTACGATATCCTTAGGCGTGATTTATCCATTAAGAATTTTACGGAAAGTAAAAATGATTACCTCTGCAAAAGCATTGTTTTATAAACTTGGTTAACATGCCTCCTAATCAAGATAATACGACGAAAAAGCAACGGTATGAAAGAACTATACAAGTAACAAAGGTTCTAGAACTAACAAGGAGTTAAAATTCATATCCCTCATTGTTCTCTGTGACGTTGAATTCATAAAAACCCATGACATGGTTCGGGAACTTATAAAAGCAAACGAATTTTTGGAGTACTGGAACCGGTCACCAACGAAGCACATATACATGCATTTATATATATATATATATATATATATATATATATATATATATATATATATATATATATATATATATATATATATATATATATATATATATATATATATATTGTGGAGCATCACTATATTGTGATCGAAAATAATGATTAAAAAGCCACAATAATATAATTGATAAATTGTATATTTTAAGACACAAAAATATACAAAAAGGGGATAAAAACGAGGAGCTTTCGACCGTTTGCGCAACAGTCCTCTTCAGCCAACTGAATCAAAATACTAGTTTTTCTTATTAAAAGACACGTTGAAAAGAATTTTGGTGATAGTCGATCCAAGAAAACATCGAACTCTCTTTCAGTGTGGACTAGGCAGTTACGTAATGGCAGTTTCCCCGTATCTGTGGGCCAACCGTCGTGATCTTAACGGCTGTCGTTCGAGCGTACGGTGCTCATCACTGGTGACTAGGTGGTTCGTGGGTGGAGAACGACTTTCAGCATCGGTGCCTGTTGTTTCTGCGACAAATGCCGCTTCGACCACCTGTGCGGGGAGAGATGAGGAAGACACAGTATCAGGGGCCTCGGGAAACTGCCTGAAATTTAATTTTATGGAATGACAGACTAGCCTGTCTGTATGTAGGTCCTCCTGCGTAAAGGCTTTATTGCCATCTAATGTATTGCAAATATTTATCAAAGCCCCCTCCACTACCCTTCTATGGCCTACTTGACTACTTCTATATATAGTATTAGCTCCCCTCCCAATCCATGACGTGATTATTCTCCCAACAATGTTTAGCAATAGCGCTGTTTTGAGCGAAGTCCCTAACCGCTTTTTTTATGTTCTTGCAATCTGATGTTCTTCCCTCTACCTGTCTCCCCAAAATAAAATAAATTACAGAGCTTGCATTTTATAGAATATACTCCTATGTCTCTCTTGTTACTATCACTATTAATTCTGTGGCTATTATTTTTATTGAGTTTGGATTTGATTGAGTTTTCAAATGAGAAAGCTACTTTAACATTACCTGTACTATTGATTAACTGGGCTGTTGATTTTAGTTTTTCGTGATATGGAAGCGTTATGAATCTCTTGCTGTGATCAGTCTGCTTGAGTGAAGGGTTGTAAAACTTTTTCTTAGCCTTAGACAAAGCATCCTCAATAAAATGGGTAGGGTAACTCAACTTGCTAAAAGTATTTCGAATATGTGCAATTTCATCATCTAAATATTGTGGGTCACAAACCTGAAGAGCCCTGGCAGCCATGTTTACAATGATATTTTTCTTTATCTGTATGCTGTGATAGGAATAAAAATGAACATATAATTCTGCATTAGTCGGCTTTCGGTAAACCGAGAATTCAAACTTCTTTGTGTTTGGGTTGTGAAAAACTAGGACATCCAAAAAGGTAATCTGTGCTCTGATTCCTGTTCAGAAGTGAACTTGATTTGTTGTATCTGTCTGTTAACAAACTCTACTAGTTCACTGAATAGATCGTCATCATGGAGGAAAAGAATGAAAATATCGTCAACATAGCGAACCCAAAATATAGGTTTAAACCGAGACGGGCAAGAACTCAGAATAGTCTCCTCCAAGAACTCCATGCAGATATTAGCCAAAACAGGGGAGAGGGGATCCCATTGCTACTCCAGATCTTTGTTCATATGCATCACCATTGAAAGTGAAAACAGTGGACTCTACGCACAGTTTAATGAGGTCAAGAAATACTTCGGTGGGGAGTGGGCATAAACTTGGGTCATTATCAAACTTAACACGTAATTTTTCAAGCACATAGCCAAGAGGGACATTGGTAAATAAAGAGGTGACATCCAGACTATACATTTTCCCCGAAAAGCCATCCAACGCCCTTAATCTCTGAATGAAATCATCCCTGTGTCTGATATGTGCGGAGGATATAGTGCCCACCAAAGGGGCAAGTATTTTGATTCAGTTGGCTGAAGAGGACCGTTGCGCAAACGGTCGAAAGCTCCCTCGTTTTTATCCCCTTTTTTGTATATTTTTGTGTCTTAAAATATACAATTTATCAATTATATTATTGTGGCTTTTTAATCATTATATATATATATATATATATATATATATATATATATATATATATATATATATATATATATATATATATATATATATATATATATATATATATATATATATATATATATATATATATAATCAGAAACAGAAACTGACTGAAAAGAAATAAAAGACAAGTCTAAATTTCTATCAAAAGGAAATAAATAAAAATATGCAGCTAGCCAAACGGTATTATGTAATTCATCGAAAAGTTTCCTCATTACCCTACAGGGAGATAAGATTCATATTATTTCTGACGGAATAATTATCCGGATAACGTATTCTTTTCTGAAATATCATATTTCTATTTGGTGGAGAATTTCCCAGAATTCTTCGTGCCGGTTTTAATCACTGTGTTTCTGACATTATTTTTCTGTTTTCCTTTGTTTGGGAGTCTTAACGACGTCTGAATCAACCATTTGTTGCGAAGAAGCGCTCCTCTGCTGACAGGATTTTTTGCCTCAGGTCATCAGCGTTCTTTGTTGACTCAGTTCTATAAACTTCAGCTATTTTCATGATAAAAAAAGAAGGCATATTTTTGAAGGTGAAACAGCTGAGGCAAAATTAAAGTTAACAGAGAATAATAGCAATTTCTTACAGTTGTATCTGCAGAATGAGATTATCGTAAAGTTGTATTTCGGCAGTGTCCATTTACAAAAAAGTCAGTTCCTGGTTACATTTTGTATAACTGATAAGGATCCAAATGTAAAAAAGATAATTGCAGAGAGAACAGTGGCAATGAATTCAGAGCAATACAGAATTAACTTAAGTAACCATATTTAAAATGAAGCATATTGAACAATCATTATTACAATATCCACATATTAGAATGAACATATTAGTAATGAATCATAATAATATATATAATTTTATATATATATATATATAATATATATATATATATATATATATATATATATATATATATATATATATATATATATATATATATATATATATATATATATATATATATATATATATATATATATATATATATATATATATATATATATATATATATATATATATATATATATAATATATATATATAATAATATATACGTTAAAATGCATATGCGCGCGTGTGCGTGTGGTTGTCTGTGCATAAAACCTGTGTTTTAATGAAATGAAGGTCTTAAGAATTTCATTCAATTAACTACTGATAAAACGTATTATGAAAATTGACATTTTTTATCTTCATAACTTAACCTATCTATACTAATTTATAAGAGGTGTTATTGTGCAAAAAGTCGAGGAGAGAAAACCGAGATGTTTACTACTTCCACGGAATTATATACGTAAACGAAACAAGTAAGTCTCCGCTTATTTTAATAATCGAAAATCTTCGATGACGACGGAAATGATAAAGTAAATAGCGATGCTACTCAGAGAATCATTTCCTAACTCTTCTAATGTTTGCGCTCTTCTTTTATTCTCTGTGCCTCTTGAGGCATTGCATTTTTCACAACTCGGGAAACAATGAGATTGCACAATAAATTATGAATGATATTGATTTGGATGACACTTTCATTTTATTAAAGATAAAAGAATCACATGAGCTAAAAAAAACTAACAAATTTGGTATTGGACTCAAAGTGATTACACTCATGGCACGTATAGTTAATAGATCTATGAGTATTCCATATTTGCTATCATTGAAATACAGTCAATGTACAGGTTACTGAGAATATTATATTCGTCCAGATCTGTAATCAATCTGGCACGAGAATGAAAAAACATATTTCTGAAGATAGGGCAGAGCGTAAGTTATTCTTAACTTTCCTCAGTTTATCGCCGTGATATTATGGTGTATGACTTTCCGCATGGACATCATCACATCATAAAGTTACTAATCGTTGTTCTTGGTGTCAAATGCCTTGTTAACCTCCGGCATTATGCAAATCAAATGCTTCTATCTCCAGGCATCCCGTTGTTTATGAGAGAAGTCTAGGCATGTCACCGAAGACATTAGTTTTGCCCGCTTTATATAAGCTTAGAAGTTGCGTTGATTTTCAAGGAAAGGTATTTATACAAGAACAATTATAACAAACGCAGAAACACAGCAGTGATTGAACATTTTAGCTCATCAAATATTGATAATATTAATATAACAACAACAACACACGTACCATTATATTAATTACGTCTAAACAAGCAAGCAGAGAAAAAGGGCTGTCTATTGCTTTTGCATAAAACTTACTGGACAAAAAAAAAAAAAAAAAAAAAAAAATCGGTGTCCTTCTGGAACCTCTCCTAGGTAGAAATGAGAGAGAAAACGTAGACACAAGGAAAAGAAGCTGGAAAAGAGTCCATGAGCTTGGCAGTAGAGGTGAACAAACGTCACTGCACTAAGCAGTCCCTTAGATTTTGAATTTTCTGAAGTGCATGGGAAGAGTGGTGGCCTAAGTAGTGTTTTAGTGACTCTCGAGGAATGACGAGGCTTATACATTGCCACAAATTAATTGCATCAAAGAATTCAGAAAATTAACAGTAAAACCATCTTGCAATAAAGAAGAGCCAATAAGTTTTTGAATGGTAGAGTTACCAGATCCGTTCTTGAAATGGAAATCTGTCCGCTCTGAGATGTACTTTTCTGTCCCATTTCAAGATGTCCTTTCACCATCTTTCGCCATTTACTCTAAATGTATAAATGTTTCAAATAAATATATAATACCATGAACAATGGAAGTGAGCGAGTGCAACTCGTTGGCTAGTGAATGGAAAGTGCCATGACATGATAATGAGGCTCTGAATGGGAAGAGCTGAAGGCCTATTTTTGTTCCGTTGTAGACAGAAACCACAGTGAATACTTGATTAAAGAAAACTTTATGATAAAGCTGAACGTGACTTTTGCACTCCCAATCGTTCAGGCAACCAATACAGATCTTTACAAGCTTTTTCAAGAACTTCAAAAATTTAGGCATTCCTTTCTTATAAAAGCTAACACAGATCGAAGTGAAGAAAAACATTTGAAGTTAACTGACTGTAAACTTGGAGAAGTTTCAGTTTGACCTTAACTGCAGTAAACTGATTCCTAGAAAAAAAAACTGGGAATTCAGAACCGATATCGTAATTGTCTAGCGGAAGTAATAAATCAAACTGATACGAAAATCAATAACACGATCCTGCAAATGAACTATACCACGCGCCTTGGTCCTCTGATTACCAGGTTCAGTTTAAGCCTCGATTTAATGAGCTACCACAAGGACACCTGGCTAAGGAAGAAAAGTATGATTTACTAAGGTCTAAGAACGAGCATGAACAAACATCAGTAAAGCAGATTGACGAGAAGAATTTCCTGGGTCTGAAATACCAAAAAATCAAGTTGACTTTTGGGTATACTAACTTCATCATAAGCAAGCAGCAGGTGATAATTACTACAGAGAACTGGCCTAAATTGCTATCAGCTCGTACTGTATACCCCTCAGTACAACAGTTGCTGAGAGGGTATTGTTCCATGACACTCATGGGAAAAGTAAAGCAAGACGAAGTCGGACTCAGGTTCACTAAATCGATATTGCGGATC
>NC_089797.1:18938726-19023726 GCF_040412425.1 Macrobrachium rosenbergii | reverse complement strand
AAAAACTCGGACTAAAATTAAGTAAAAAAAAAAAACTTCATACATATATACAAATAACATAAAAGTAAAGTACAAAGGATAGGGAGGAGTAACTAGCATAAGGTGCTGAAGGCACAGACCGAGTGACTATTCGGGCCGGGTTCAGCTTCGACTTAGACTCACGAGAGATACAGAGGTGTTGAGGAAGACTGGGTGTTTAACTGTGGAACTAGTTGTTTAATAAAGAGTGTTTCCAAGATTGCTAAATATTGTTCGTTAGGAGTTTGGCCTATAATTTTAAAATCTTTGTAGTTTATGTCATATTTGCATTTCTTTGCATATTCTCGTATAAATGAAAATTCAGGATTAGTCAATAAAGTACCATGAAAAGGAATAATGGAATGATCCTTCACCTAACCTGCTGATGTCTACCGGTAGATAGAACCCTCTCAATCACTATATATATATATATATATATATATATATATATATATATATATATATATATATATATATATATATATATAATTTAACCTATAATTTTAAAATCTTTGTAGTTTATGTCATATTTGCATTTCTTTGCATATTCTCGTATAAATGAAAATTCAGGATTAGTCAATAAAGTACCATGAAAAGGAATAATGGAATGATCCTTCACCCTAACCTGCTGATGTCTACCGGTAGATAGAACCCTCTCAATCCTCACTATATATATATATATATATATATATATATATATATATATATATATATATATATATATATATATATATATATATATATAATATATATATATGATATTTGCAGGTAATATATTATATCAAATGTGTGATATTTGCAGGTAAAGTTATATCAAATGTGGACGCAGTAAATGATAAAGCACAACAATCCTCAACCAACCGCTCTATTTCAAAAAGCGATTTTTGTAAAATAAAAAATTTCGTTTTACTTCATGCAAACGGTGAAAATAAAAAACTCTCATGATTATTTTTTTTTCTTTTCTCTGTTTCTCTGACGAAAGATTTCCACTGGGGTCATCATACTTTCCTATAATATCCGTGACGGTCGAACACAAAGCATATAAAACTCTTCTCTGATAAACAAAGGATCTGGAGACTCTCCTCAAAATTTAAGCTGAATTCAGCTTGTAATGCCACCCGAGAGAGGAATTAAATACGTATCTGGTTCCCCTTTAAATTCTTGAACGATTTTATGACTCAGAGTGACTGACTGACTGATTATGTCTATTAAAACTGCCGTCACACCATCTAGGTTATTGACACCGTCATAAATTGAAACAGAAAACTAAAAGTAAATAAATATGTTTAAAAAGAATCTCTTATAAAAATATCTAATAACACATATGTATATAATCATATTTGTTCGAATATATTATCAATATACTTATGTGTTGATAATATATGATAATATATATATATATATATATATATATATATATATATATATATATATATATATATATATATATATATATATATATATATATATATATATATATATATATATATATATAAGAGAGAGAGAGAGAGAGAGAGAGAGAGAGAGAGAGAGAGAGAGAGAGAGAGAGAGAGAGAGAGATTATTATAGCATTCTGGCCGATGTTATAATGAAAATTTGTTCACGTGAAATAATGAATTATGCTTTTTTTTAGTTACTGGTATTTATTTAGGTCTGGATAACTTTTACGAATCCAGAGCAAAGATAAATGTCACATATTAATATTATGAGGTAACTTGGACGTATTTTTTTCTTTTCTACTGCATAGTGTGGTCCTAGAAATTCATTGATTTTAATCTCTACTGCTAATATGAATGATTAAACTTGAAAATAAGCTAATATTATATGCAGATTATTTAGACATTATCCCTAACACAAAATTAAATAAGTTGTTGACAGCTTTAGAAAAGATGTAATGAATGAGCTATAATGTCAAGACTACTGGACATCATACCTTGCTCCCATACTATGTTTTTCTATGTACGGTTAATATTATACTTACATATGTTGGTTATCTGTGATCATTCACATTTAGAAAAACATGTCAGCTAATGCTGTTAGGATATTAATTGTTCTTATATTATCGAGCATGCTTCAACTTATGCTCTTATTGGTAAGGGTTATTTTACTTGTATATTCTAGCAACACACAGTAGACTGCACAAAATCATTTTGTGTTCCCAGAAAGGCAAGAACCTGCTGAATACTATTATTACTAAGTAGTTTTAATACATTTTATTTGAAGTACATACTGTAATTCTCATAGGCATACATAAAAACCAGGCAAAATATTGCAAGAACCATTTGTGTGATAATTCCTATTTTAGTCCATTGCACTGATTACTCACCCTTGTTCAAAGATAACTATGCACAGCACTGAGTTGTTTGTTAACAAAGTTGCATTGTATCAGTCTTTTGCGTAATGTACTGAATTTTTAAAACATTTTATATTGCTTAAATGTAAGTTATTTCATAACGATCCCGATAGATGCAGTGAAAATGTTCTCCTATGGATCAAGGGTTCAAAGCAGTTAAGAATCTAAATTTTAGTATTATGTCTAGCTGACAAAATCTTTGCAAACCTAGTCAAAAACAATTTTATTTTTATTATTCAACTATTTAGTTAACAAAATCTGCAAACCTAGTCGTAAAGATCTTATTTGTGTGTTATTTCACTATTTAATGATTCTTATCTGTTCTGATGCAAGTAATTTCTTACATCTTACCACCTATTTTCTTCATTTATTTTCGAGTGAAATAATAGGTCATTAGGGGAACCATAAACTTCCCAGATGTAGAGTTCCAAATATAGAATGTGCTTCCCTGGTCAGATTTCTTAATTAAGGTGTTATTCTGTAAATGCAATCCCAACAAATTTCTCAGGGAACACTGCCATCATCTAGCATAGTGCTTATTGTTCTCCATTGTCACTGAGAAGAACACATACTTGTCATTTTGAGTCTGTGCTCTTCTATTGTTGTTTAACCTTGTTATGTTGTTCTTATATCACTGTTTATCCATTTTCTGTTCATACTATGTTTTGATGGGCCAGTGTTCTGTTCTAGCTTTACTTCCTCTAAACTTATTTTATGCTGGAATAGTCTTATCAACTAGTTTAAGTAAGGTACCCTGGTTATTCGTTGAAATTTAGTCCCAGTCTAGCATTTGGATAATTATAAGCAGGAGTATGTGGTATTACAGTTTAATTCTGGGCTTTTACTTGAGGGAGTGAAATTCACACACATTTCATATTCTGATTTTCCTTCCCTTAATTCACCGATAATGGATCATTTATGTCCAGGGCGTGTCATATTTCCCTTTGCAAGTAGCCAGCTGTGTATGCCTCTTATTATGTGACTTTATTTGTATTTTATTTGATGCCATCGTTTAACATGTCTCACTTTTAATTATTTGCTTAACAAAATGATCTCATGTGCATTAGACAGTTACTAGTTCTTGTGTTTTAGAGAAATCTAATCATTGTCTACTTATGATAAATTGTAGGACATCACCATGATATTTGTCTTTGTAATAAATATTACATAAGCTTCTATGGCTATTCTTAAGATTAAGGGTAATCCAGTTTGTCCAACATACTTAATATTACAATTCCCACAACTGAATATAATCTAACACCAGATATTAATATACAGGAATATTGCAGTTTTCTGCAGTTAACAAACAGTACAGTTAACCTTAACATGAGAGGAGGGCAAAGTTGACAAAAATATTTCATTACATGAGAACCAGGACTTAGAGCCAGGTAGTAGCCTACTACCCTTAGAAGGTCTCATGTACTTTTCAAACATAGTAAAGACATTTTAGGATATTAATACAAATAAAGTAAACTGCAAACATTCAATGTTGTTGGAAGCTGTGGCGAGGGCAGCCTGATGGAACGATAGAAACGA
The DNA here is from genome assembly GCF_040412425.1 of Macrobrachium rosenbergii. Lineage (NCBI taxonomy): Eukaryota > Metazoa > Arthropoda > Malacostraca > Decapoda > Palaemonidae > Macrobrachium > Macrobrachium rosenbergii. The sequence goes on along the minus strand of NC_089797.1, from coordinate 19,019,819 downwards.
AAGAGGGAATTTAATTACAGACAACAAAATGCAACATTCAGTTGGAAACTAATGACCAATGCATAGCAATTAATTTTTGACAATTCTTGAGGCTAATTTCTTATTAAGAAACATAAAGCCTGCGTGATTTGATATATGTAATAAAGAAGAAGATGGCATTAAGTTGAAGCATAATGGTGATTACAGTTTACACTAGTAGCTTATGGTTACCTGATGTCGTATCTATGAAGAAAAGAGAGCCTGTGTAAATTGTCACCTTTTTGAATCAGTAAATATGATGATTCAAATTTGTATGTACCTGTATTCCACATAAGCTTGTAGATATCAGGTATTAGAATTTTTCGGTTAATCAGTTGCCAGAAATTCTCAGACATTTCAAACATTTGGGTAACAGGAAATTTGTTGTGTGTGATTCCCTTATAGCTCTGATTAGTTATCTTCCAGGCAGCTGTGACAGTGGATATGAGTCCAAACTTGTTCAGATTGATTTTAGTGTAGCATGTAACCAAACCTGTCATTTTACCCAAATTATACATTGAAGGAGCTGGGGTCTATGCACTTATCTCATTCTCAGTTTTTGAAAAGTAATGGAAACCAGAGTTGTTGTTGAGATATTTTCTATTGAAAGAGAACCTATACTTATGTGGTGTTTCTCAGGTTCTGTTGGACCTTTGTTGTTTTTGGGCTGTACAATGACACAATTGCTGGTTCAGAAGAATAAAAAGAAAAAGAAAATAGATATCTCAGTGGGGAGAAGAAATACAGTTTGTTGTATTTATTTACTTCCTTAAATACAAAATTGAGTTGCTTCTAGTCTTAATGAAGGTCTGGAACAAAACAGTTTTTCTTCCACAACCTACATGCAACATTGTGTTATCAAACTATTGGCTGTCAGTTGTTGTCAAGTACAGGGTATTTGAATGTTTGTCAATACTTTATATCTTTGGAGCCTAGGTTTCTGTTTCACACCAACTTTTAAACACACCCTCTAACAATACCAGAAATATAGTATTTTTTTCATGTGAATATAATTATGGGGATTATGGCATCATGCCACATATGTTGTCTTCAGTGTTCCATCACTGAAACGTGGCTCTCATGTTTGGCAGTCAGCAGCTTCCTGTGATCTTTTTTTTTATGAGGTTGCTCAAAATGGTGGTTTCCTTTTTCTCAACGGTTGTCATTTTTTATTTAGCCAGTTGCCAGAAGAGCTCTTATATTGCCATCTTCCATTACTATATCAATAGGAAATTCTATTATTACCGTTATTGTGTGCATCCCAGTAACTTTAAAGATATTAGTATCCACGTTTTGTGAAGTGTCATTTTTCACCTTGTCAGTACTAGTAGCTTTTCATTCCATGTACTGTTAAACTGGAATTATCTTATGCCAGTGTTAATGGTTTTTATGTTCTCAGGTTTATGAGAGGCATCTCTACTGCTTTGAAGCACCTGGCATTAATGTCTTAAAGTATTCTAACTTTTAATGTTAACTTCAATGTTAACTTTGTATGTAAATATGTATGTAATTTTTATTTATATTTTCTTATTTTGTGGAAGATTGCTTGGCAAGATAATGTTATTTCAAGGTTGTTATAAATGACTGAATGTATTTCGTAAGTTGAAGTTATGGCTACAAAGATTCAGGGAGACATATTTTATAAGTAGCCCCAGTAGATGTAAAGAATAGTTCCCTCAATAACCTAATAAGTAAATTTTTCATGCTTGCAGGGATTGTATGTGGTCTTGCAATATACAATTTTACCGTTATCAACTTGCCCTTTCCATTGATACTCTACAAAAGTTACTAGGAGAGTCAGCAGTTCTTGATGATTTAGCAGACTTGGATCCTTGCCTTACAAGGTAAACTTGACTTTTTAAGTATTTTGCCTTCCATAAATCTTGTAGCCTGGAATGTCATGAGATTGCCTTGTTTTCTCTATTGTTGAGGTGTTATTTATGGTGCTGTTACAAGAAATTCAAAAGCTAAAATTATTACATTGCCAAGACTATTGAGTGTTTTTTCTAGTTTTTTAATGTAGATACCAGTATCATCCTGTAGCATGAAAAATAAGGAAATTTAATGAATTTCAAAGGTTCCAAAACTTTTAATAAAACTTTTTGAAAAATTTTGTGACAAAACTCCATTGTTATGTTGGACACCAAATGTTAACTATTTTGATTTGTTTTCAGGAGTCTTCATGAATTACTGGAGCATGATAATGATGATGCGGAAGAAGTATTTTGCTTGAATTTCACTGTGACACAGGATTACTTTGGAGAAACTAAAGTCATACCCTTGAAGCCCGATGGAGAAAACATAAATGTAACCTCTCAAAATAAGTAAGTATACAGTATTCGTTTTCCTAGTACAAGTGGGTGGTATACTTAAGTGTTTAAAGGCTAAAACATTCAACAGGTAAACTATAGCATAATTGTATGGCATTATGTTATTGTCAATTTAAGAACTTCTTGGACACTTATTCATATGCTCTTTATATAATATTTTCTAAGAACTTTTAAGATCGTGAAGTTTCAGGTAATTTTATCCAAAGATATCTCTAATATATAATATTTCTGCCATTCCTTAATAGAAAATAGAATATTACTTCTGCCTTTCACATGCAGCCTACATCATTCAAGGGTTCAATTTCTCTTACCAGTATTTGTTTTGCTATGTCATCAGGAAACATTTCCATTTTGACGTTTGGGCAACAAGTTTTCAATAATAGAACATAAACTTAGATTAGTGAAGGAGAGGTAGTGCTATTTGATCTTTGGTAGATATGTGGTCAGTTGCATGGTCATAAACTCTGTTGTCATCTTGGGCTAATAGTAATCTTGATGTTGGCTTATCAACTTTAACTGGCCCACTTTTATGCCTAATCACTTTGATGTTGGCATTCAATTACATTATCTCCATTTTTAAGAGTTACGATTTTAACAAAAGTTAAAATTTCCATCATTGTAAGCCCAAGAAACTGGTTTTTTTGAAAGGTGGTAACTTCTGATATAGGAGAAAGTAATAATGGTTGTTTTGAATAGTGTGTAAAATAATCAAAGCTGCAAATATTAGATTATGTACAGTATTTAGTTTGGAGGAATTAATAAAATATTAAAATGTTCCAAGTGTGCTAGTGAGCCATATACTTGGTGGTCAGAAGTGTTTCCCTCAAAATGTATACTTGGAGAGTATACATCAGGGATTTTTCATTGAGAACCTTTGTATATCACTTCTAAGATATATTATCTCAGTAGAGTTTTAATGTTGAATGAGTAAGAATATTAGGCAAACCAACTATTGTATGGTGTTTTAATTAAGAATGAAATTTGGATGTTATTTTTGTTGTAGATCCTTGGACGTAGTTGAATGTAGAGAGTTTAATGAAAGGTACAAGTAATGCTATTTTTTCTAATTAGGCAACATTACATGCACTTTTGTAAAAAACAATTAGGTCAAGACTCTTTATTTTGTTATTTAATCATTATTGCTTTTTTTTCAAGAAAATTAAAATTTTATTAAGACAATTTTGTGATTGAGTCATTGCAGTATCCTGGTAGGTGAATTATTGCTGAGTCTAATTTTTTGGAAATTTTTAAAGGCAGGAGTATGTGGACCTTCTAGTGGATTATAAATTAAACAAGGGCATAGAGAGCCAGTATCAGGCATTCCATGATGGATTCTACAGAGTGTGTGGTGGGATAGTTTTGAAATTATTTTACCCAATGGAGTTGATGGCTCTTGTCACTGGCAATGAAAATTATGACTGGAATGAGTTGGAGAAAAGTGCTGAATACAAGGTAAGTAAGTTTGTAGTTACCATAAGTCTTATTCGCGTAAAAGGCATCAAAAATATTTCTAGACTTTGCTCTGCATAGTTTGTATATTTAATAATATTCTTCCAAGAATTTCACAATTTTTTCAGGATATGGCTTGTATATTCAAATTCTCTTTTTACTTCCTTTAACCTTATACTGTACAACTTTGTAGTTAGCTCTATCCTTTTGAATTCTGCTTGTCCTCAATGTGTTACTATGTTACTTAATTTTTATTTTACTGTTATAACTCTTTATTTCATCCTGTAGGGAGAATATCATGCTGAGCATGCTGTCATCAAAATGTTTTGGGAAGTCTTCCATGACTTTGCTTTGGACCAGAAAAGACATTTCCTCCTCTTCTTGACTGGCACAGATCGGGTACCAATTTTAGGAATGAAGGTAAGTGGCTTTGTACCTCGATTTGAAATTCTTTGGAGACGATGCCTAACTTGTAATTAAATCTGCAGGTATTTGTTTAGGAAGATAATTTACACTCCATGTATTTATTCACCGATGAATAATGGCAAGTTTTGGTTATTATGGAACCTAAGTAGATTTTTGAAAAAAAATTAATAGTATATGAAGCTGGCTTTTTATATTACCTCAAATATCATTTGCATATAGTTGAGTAGTGCTTGAAAGGTAGCAGGAATAAAGAATTGGCAACAATTTTGCAGTCTTGGTAGATTTAATTCTCACAGTTGCTGTAATCATGGGCCACTGAAATACCCAATACAGTAATCATAAAACAAATATTGATAAAGTGCTGTGAAGATATTTGTGAATGCCATATGAAGCCACGGGAATGTTTTAAAAAATGATAAAATTGTTCAGATTTCTTTGTCTTTTGGCCTGCTGATCACTTTAAGCCTGTGCTGCTTATATAATGTAGCAAAATAAATCCAGTCTCTTGGTCAAACTGTGCTTCTCTTTTCAGAACATAATTGTGTGCAATGAATTCAGCACTTGAGATTGTTATAACAATAATGCCACCATAGAAATTTGTAATTTTCAGTTACTGAAGAGATGTTATAGAAACTTTTAAAAGGTATTGTTCTAAAATATCTCTTGCCGAATGAAATAATTTTCATTCCACATTATATAAAGTTGGAATAATTGTTGAAATATGTTAGGTCCAACCCATTGAGGGAACTGAAGATGCCAATGAGACAACCAGAGCTGTAACTACTATAACCAGATCAAAAAGACTTATTCCTGTCGGTGACCATCTAGCCTGTAATGAACGTATCATCTTCAGTAAATGACAGAATTTATGGAATAATTAATCTGATGGTGATGTATTAAGAATTAATCAAATCTATTGTTGGATTTTTTGCATTCTTCAAGCCAAAAGTGCACTAAAAGAATGTAAGTTTATTCCATCTTTGAATTGGTCATACACATATGAACTGTTGATATTTGATGAATAGCTTACAAGACAATCCTTGTATGCAGAGAATGCAGTAAACAATTTTATCAAAATCTTCGTGATTGTCAATTTATCTGATTGAATTTTTAAAGAACTGGTGTATATGACAGTCAGGGTATTTAACTTTGTGATCTGGTTAAACTACCTAATTAATAATAATAATAACAACAACAACAACAACAACAACAACAACAACAACAACAACAACAACAACAACAACCTGCATATAATGGCCATTCTTCAGTTTAAGTAAATCATTTATCAAATCATGTACAGTATAAGATTTATCAGTATAATAACAAAATTAGTTTGTTTTAGTTTTAAATCATGTACAGTATAAGATTTATCAATATAATAAAATTAGTTTTAGTTGTAATCCCAACATTTTATCCATACTGTAATATGACCGATAAGGTATTTTCTCAGTTTGTAATAGAAGTAACTACAGTTTACTTGAGTTGCTCCTATTTGTGGGGAATGCTTCTTTACCTTGTCATCAGTATATCAGCAAATATGACATCTTTGCACAGTGTCAGCGGCCAAAGGCTACCATGTTTATTTTGAAAGTTATGAAAATCACAGGAGCAGAAGAAATTTTAGTCTTTGGACTGACTGTTTTATCACTACACAGCCTTTCAGTCATCTGTGCTACTCACAGTCTGGTCATTATTTATCTAGCATTATTCTCATTTAACCAGGTGTGCTATCATTTCAATAGGCTGCTTTTTTGCATAGCCTGTCTTATGTGGCCCTACCAGATATAGGACAATTCTGTGTTGTTGTATTTGTGTAACCACCTGTAGTTGCTTAGTTTGTTACTGCTGTTGGCAGCCCTGTTGAATGAGAGCCATTGTGCACAATTGTTGAACTGATGATAATTAGTACTGGTTTGTAAAATTTTTTGTGTACATATAACTTGGTTTGTTTTTCACCTTGTTTAGAGAATGGCAAAGCAAATTTATCCAGGAGAATTCGGCCTTTCAAGCTGTTCATATGCATTTTATGCAGGTAACAAAATGTAAGAGTTGTCTGTAACTATGGGAATGTTGAGAAAAATCTTTTAATAAAATTCACTGGTTTTTTGTAGATCATAAGTGTCGATACCAAACATATTATTTGCATGTCTTGATAAGTACAAAACACTATTCAGTCTTCATTTAGAAAGGTCACACTTGACATACTGTAATGGGTGTTGAGAATCAAAACTAACAAAAATGCTCCTGCTTTTAAATGTGGCCATGGAAGTTGTGACACTGGACATCAGTTAATGAATAAATGTGTATTTTTAAAAGCAGTTTAACATGAGTAGTTAGTAGCATTTCTGGGCTCCATGGGCTCAACTGAAGAGTTTATTCTTAAAGGTGAAAAATTGGAGCAAACCAAGTTAAAGCTCGTTGGAAAGACACCAAAGAAAATGAATAATAAATGAAAGGCAGAAAGCAATGCAGCTGGGACAGAAGAGAAGCATTAATTTTTCATGAGTATGCTTCGTAAGGCTTACTGTAGGTGCTACCGCTTTTGTATGGGTCTCCTGTTGATGATTCTGGTTGTCCAGAACTGTATCATTCTGAATATTTGATGGACACCACTTTTTCTTTCTTATTTTTGGGAATTGCTTATACAGCTGTGGTGGTTTCTGTCTGCTCACCTATGCAAAAACCTTGCACTAGTCATCAGTTTTTTCATTACAATGAATAGCTATATTGTATAATTATTTCCTTTAACTGAAAAAGAAACAGTAGCTAATAGGCAGCATTGTGCTGTAGATGTCATTTTCTGCTGAATGGTAATGGAGTTGATGGATTCTTACTGAATCAAGCGTATTTTTATTGTGCACTTGTGACAGAGACTTTTTCTTATTATTAAAATGTACATCTATAATTTATACCAAAATTACATGAGATTTGATATAAGTGCTTTCTTAGAGAATATGCTTGGATTTATTGGTCAGTTTTGATGTAGGGCAGTTTAGTCTTTCTTTCTGTTTTTTTCATTTTTCAGGCTTTAAAAATAACCATTCAGTCAGCAGCTGATGATGCTTACCTACCCGTAGCCCATCCTTTTATTGCTCAGCTAGACCTTCCAGTATACAACACCAAGGAAAAACTGAGGTACAAACTCCTACAGGCCATTCAGCAGAGTGAAGCCTTTGGTCTTGTATAGTGTAATTTGGTGATGGACTTCCTCAGTCTAATAACTGTCAAGAAAGTGTCTTATTTGATGTAGTTTGGGACACTGTTGTTACTTTTTATAGAAGTTATACACTAGTCATAAAATTTTTTTTGAATATTTTAATAATTCTAAACTAACATTTTAATTGAAAAATAAAGGAATTTATTGTGAAGCCCAGCTGTAGTGAAATGTATAATTTATGTACATTTTTGGTATGGTCATAAAAGCACTGTGAATCAGTGTTATGATGAGAAATGTAAGTTTGGTTTTGGAATGTCAGTTACTACCAAAAAATTGAATATCATTCCATCTCTTAACTTTTATAGTGTTTATTTGTCCTGAGTATGTAAACGTAATGTCATAGAAATTGCTCTAGCACTGTTTGATACAAGGTTATAAAGGCTAAGGATCTTCTTTTGAATATTTTTTATTTAGAAAAGTGTTTATGCAATCTTGAGTGTTTGCTAGAAGAAAACAAATTTAATGTGCTTTGCAAATTATATCTAGAATTTTATTATCAAATTATAATGAACTTTAGGTCTCCAAAATAGCTTAATGTCATCTGAGAAAGTATATCAGTGATTATTTTCATTGTTTGGGTAATTTATTAGCTTTATTTTTTTATTTTTTTAGTTTTAAATGAATTCTTATTTAGGTTTATGATTAAAGACCTTTAGTTTTATTATGTGTTGTACAGGATTAAAAATTAGAATTGGCTCTAAAGGTTGTGCATGAACCCAAAATAGAGAGGTTGGTAATGATTATCACTGAAATTGTCAGTTATGATGCGCACTTCTTGTGGAACCAATAATTTGACCATCAAGCTCTAGAGGCAAGGCCTGTGAGAGTTTGGGAGTGTGACTTGGTGGTTGTGTTCGCAGCTTTATAACAATAAACTAACAAACTTCCAAAAATGGAATGGCTTTTTGTGAACAACGTGGAAAACTTTTTCAGAAAAGAGCACAGAAATATATATTTAAAATGGTCTTGGAACATGGGATTTTATGGTGGCACTGCAGCCTCTTGAGTTGAAGTTAAGCATTTTCTGTAGCACTGCCAGGGGTCTTTCTTGCTATCCAATCAAGTTTGTCAAAACTATTTCGGGGTAATATGGTAATATCAAAGGTAAATATCATGTATTAAATCTGATTATTTGGACACTAAGCATTATGATATTAAAATTAACAACTGTAGTTGTTGATAGTCTAAATTGTGAATAATGTGAAAAAATGTTCCAGGATACTTCCAACATCTTGATGGAACAAAATCTTGGGTTAATGGCAATAATTTCATTGTCTCTTTTAGGAGTAAGCTTCACAACTAAAATTGCTTTTGATTATATTACAGACATTGCAAGAAGTTTGTAAACCATTAATAATAATAAATGTTTGTTAATTTATGCAAGTGTTTTGTGATATTGTGACTGTTAAAGCAATAGTCATGGGATAATGATGTATGATAGTGTGTTAATAACCTTTTGCTGATATACTGTATATTGCTTGTACATTTTTAGAAAAAAATTGAGAAAATGTTCTCTTCATTTTTCTTCTCTGTATTTCAATTATTCCTAATCTGTGTGTGTATTAAAAGAGGTAGGTAAACAAGATAGGGTTCCAAATCATGAAAGGTGATGGTATGAAGAAAGAAGTTTTATGTTACTAGCATATGAAATTACCAGATTACATATTTGCGAGATCTCGACTGTTCTCTCTGATTTGCGAATGTTTTGCAGCGCAGTTCGAAAGCGTTCACCGGCAAATTGCCGATAATTACGACAAACATGGTGTAAATTAGCGACGAGTCCAAAAGTTTGTGCCGAGAAAAACAAAATAGTCTCCAGCACATTTTCAAACAGCAAAATTGGTGACCAGCATAATCTCAGTAGCTGAAATGTCATCTTTGTACAATATCTACCGTCTCGAACTCATCACTAGTAAAGAAAATTTCGTACTAAAGTGTCGTATGTTTGCTCGTGAAATTAAATATTGTGTAGTGTTGATGACAAGGGCAAAGTATATCTGCAACATTAAAAGTGGATACAGATAATGTGTTTTACGTGAAGAATTGGTACCTGTTTAGTCCAGAGTCTCATTAGCATATACTTCTTGTAACCTTTGTATTGCTCATTTTGAAATGTTCAAATGTCGTTGTAGAAAGCGGTAACAGACCTATTAAATGTGCCGATACGATTGTATTATACTCCGGTTTAAACATCTTAACTTCTGGGATTACTTGATCAGTGATTTATCTTCAGTAACATATAGACGATGGTAACAGATTGCAATTCGTTGATTTGGGTACTGTTTGTTGCCGAAAATCAATGCAGTTAACGTAACACCGCAGCCAGAAAGTGCAGTCAGTATGCTGTCGTTTGTCTGTATTTAACAGATTTAAACGTATCTGTAAAACATTGAAGAGCAAAAGAAGAGCAGCCACAGACAGGCCTGTTTGTAGCAACGCACAAATAAGTGCACAAAGGATACCTTTGTTGTAATGTGTTGTAAGCATAATACCAGCGATGGCTTGCGCTTCTCTGTTAGCAGCCGTGACATGGTAATGAAAGTAAGTCACGCATCGCTATTATCCGACATTTTTCATTCAGAAAAACTATTGATAAGATATAGTCATAATTTCATAGCTACCAACAGATTTACTAAATTCAAACATACCTCGTCAGAAATTCGGTGTGTTGTTGTGTTCTTCTGTGTAGCTCCTCTCTATATTATGAACCTTTTCTGTAGTTCGCCATCGATATTGTAATCCTCTATTGTTCGCATCGGATGAGTGTCATACCCTGCCGACTTAGTTGCTGACGTTATTCAGCGCTCCATTGCAAAATATATTGATCTCTGTAATATTCTGCCGAAAAGTCTATGGAGCATATTTTGTGCGTTGGCGTTCCTAAAGAAATTTCCAGCATAGCCACTCGTTCCGACCCATGTCCGAAGTTCATAAACTTCATTCGCAGTTCAGCTCGCATTATGCTCGCAACGATGCAGCCGATAGAATGGCGTCCGCAAACATACCTAAGAAAGTGCGTTGTGATTATCCATCAACCGTCGCCAGTCTTCCAGCGGTTCTTTCGCTTGGTCGAACACGATTCTCGTTTAGCCCCGCTTCGAATTACTCTACGTGCATTGGGGTACTCTACATGAACTGTTTAGTATTCTGTCTGATGATGAGTTGAATATCATTTATCAGTATATTATCGACTTCGAGTGTCCAAACAGCTAGGAAATGGCGAAATTGCCGTGCATAATGCAGTCGCTTCTCCAGCAGCAAGGAATACTTGAGCTACAGCGTGTATCACGCAAGTTTGAAAGGAGAAAGAGCGCTGGTTGGCGCTTCTCACCAGTAAATAAAGTTTTAATGCAGTGAAAGCGCTCTGCCCTGTTGATTCCGTCACCAATGGCGTATTGTTAAAATCAGAATAGCAAAACTTCATCATGTGAATATGTCAACAGCGCATATGACGCCGTTAACGTTGGCAGCGGTAAAAGTGTAAAGAACGTACGTTTGTTTAAGTCGTTCAAGTAATTTTAGAAGAATTGAGATAGCTCTGGTATTGGAATTTTGAACTTCGATAGTAACAACTGCCATATCGTCCCCGAATCGTCACACTCAGAGAAAAGACACAGCCAAAAGTCATTAGTTCTGTTTCCGACGTGGGCTTCCGAGCAACCTAGTTTTCAGGCGAGCGAAACATAGCACAAAACTTCAGAATTTATTACCTTCAGATTTAAATGTTCGTCTTCGTACATCTCTAACGACGAAGTAGATAAATGCTTGAGATGACATTGCAGAGCCATCAATCTCACATTGTCTCTGTTACTTGGGTCAGAAACCCGACAATTTTCTAGTATGATTGCAAACAACACCTTAACCGTATCAAATACGGTTAAATTATTCCACTCCCTATAGTCTATATACATACTGTAAAGATTTGTCATCAGTTTCCTGACAAGTACAACTGGGGAACAATATGGAGATATGATGGCTCTATAATATTCATCTCAAGCATTTTATCTACTTCATCGTTAAATTCATTAACAAGATGTACAGGAACCGGGTACATTTTAAATTGAAAGTGACATCATTCCACGTTTTGTACTATGTTTCATCACCTCAGAAATTCCAGGTTTATCAGATATTACATCAGAATAAGAACCAATGACTTTGGCAATGTTCCTTTCTCTGAGAATGACAGTTCAGGGTTGATGGCGCAGTTGTTACTATCGTTCAAAAATTCAATAATTAGAATTGCTATCACTTTCAAGTTCTTCAATAAAATTTACTTGAACAGGTTAAAGAACTATTACTGTTCTTACACTTTTACTCATTTTCTTAATGAATCGGTTAATTTTGGCACGTCGATAATACTTCTTGAGCATATTCACATGATAGAGTTTTACTTTATTCCCAATTTTGACAAGATAATCTACACCATTGGAATGACAGAAATCAACAGAATAAGGGCCTTTCCACTGCATTAAAAACTTATTACTACTAGTGGGAAGCATAACCAACACTTCTTCTCCCTTTTCAAACTTACGTATTTTACACTTCTTATCAAAATATTCCTTATACTTAAGAGAGCTTATTTCTGCATTATGCACAGCAAGTTTCGCCATTTCCTGTAATTTGGACCTCAAGTCAATAATATACTGATAAGTAGTCTTCAACTCATCATCAAGATTGGAATTACTAAATAGTTCATGGAGAATTGCTAATGGTCCACGCACATTTCTACCATAGAGTAATTCAAACGGGCTAAACTTTAAAGAATCATTGGGGTTTCTGATAAGCAAAAAGAACCACTGGAAGATAACGGCCCCAGTTTGATGGATAATCACAACACACTTTCTTAAGAATATCTTTGCGGACACCATTCAATCTCTCAACAACATCGTTGCAGGCTGCATGGTACGGGCTAGTATAAAGGGCTTTCACAGATAGAAGTTTATGAACTTCGGACATAAGGTCGGAACGAAATTGAGTTCCCCTATCAACGCGACAAAATATCTCCATAAGACTTTCAGCAATTGTTACAGAATCAATATTTTGCAATGGAACTGCTTCTTGATAACGTGTAGCTAAGTCAATAACAGTAAGAATGTATTTAAGGACTTATCCGATGCAGGTGTAATAGGACCTACAATATCGATGGCAATTCTAGAAAAAGGTTCACTAATTATAGGAGGGCTACATAGAGGAACTTTAGTAGACTTACTACCGAATTTCTGACAGGTATGACAAGATTTAGTAAATCTGGCAATTCTAGCCCAGCTCGTACACAGAATTTATGTAATATCTTATCAATAGTTTTTTCTAGATGAAAATGTCCGATAATAATGACTCGTGACCTACTTTCATTACCATATCACGGTACTTCAATGAAGAAGGTAAAAGCCCAACATCTTGAATATTAGTACTTTAACACATTTATTGTATAAAGAAGATTATCAACAGATACATACTCTGACTGTGCGACCTTGCAAACCATTTCTTCATTCTACGTAAAGCATCTCTAACACTCTTCAATGTTTTACAAGTTAACTGGCAACTAGAAAAATCAGAAGAATCTACGTTCAAATCTGGTAAATTACTAGACAAAGGTACACTGGTATACTTTGTTTCACTTTCTGTGCACGAGTTGTTACGTTAACTGTACATTGATTTTCAGCAACAGATAAATTACTTAAATCAACTGAATTTGCAATCTGATTACCATCATCTATATGATTACTAGAAGATAAATCACTGATCAAACTTAATCCAGAAGTTACGTTAGACTTTAAACCAGGTATAATACCAATCAATACATCAGCACATTTAATAGGTGCAACTACCGCTCTACAGCGACCAGTAAAGAACTTGGACTTTATATTACATTTCAAAGTAGGCAAATACACAGGGACACCAAGAAAATTATATACTTTAATAGGACTCCCTAGTTTGTAATACTTAGGTACCAATTCTTCACGTAAAACTACAGTATTACATCCTGTATCAAAAACAATGTTAGCACGGATACCAAATACTTTACCCTTGTCATCAACTACACAATCTTTGGGTTTCTCTTCACGAGCAAACGCTACTGACACTTTGGGTACAGGGTTTTTTTCTTTACTGAAATTGGTGGGATTTTCAGGACAGTTAGGTCGTATATGACCCATCTTATTACAAAGATGACATCAGCCATAAGGGTTAAATAACAGGATCATCAATTTGTATTTGGAAAGTAATTTTAAGAGGATATTTTTGTTTTTCTAACTTTAAACTTATTTTCGTGCATTTGTTTACACCTATGGGCAGTCAAGTGAAATTATCAGCAATCAGCCAATTGTTGAGAACCTTTCAATTTCTTTTCTTGCAAAAACATTCGCAAATCAGGAGAACAATTAGTCAAGATCTGATCACAAATCATGAAATCACAAACAGACTCATATGTGTTCTCAATCTCTGAAAGTTCTAACCATTTATCAAAATATTGTCTCAACCGACAAAACAAGGTTGTAAATACCTTTCACCTATATTGATTGCAAATTTTCCTCTGAACTTCTTCCTATACTCATTCGGATTAATATGAAATGATTTCAATAGAGCTCCACACTATCACAATATATTTCACTTAGTAACATAAAACTTCTTTCTTCATTCCATCACCTTTCATGATTTGGAACCCTATCTTGTTTACCTACCTCTTTTAATACACACACAGATTAGGAATAATTAAAATACAGAGAAGAAAATGAAGAGAACATTCTCTCAATTTTTTTCTAAAAATGTACAAGCAATATACAGTATATCAGCAAAAGGTTATTAACACACTATCATACATCATTACCCCATGATTATTGCTTTAACAGTCACAATATCACAAAACACTTGCATAAATTAACAAACATTTATGATTATTAATGGTTTACAAACTTCTTGCAATGTCTGTAATATAATCAAAAGCAATTTTTAGTTGTGAAGCTTACTCCTAAAAGAGACAATGAAATTATTGCCATTAACCCAAGATTTTGTTCCATCAAGATGTTGGAAGTATCCTGGAACATTTTTTCACATTATTCACAATTTAGACTATCAACAACTACAGTTGTTAATTTTAATATCATAATGCTTAGTGTCCAAATAATCAGATTTAATACATGATATTTACCTTTGATATTACCATATTACCCCGAAATAGTTTTGACAAACTTGATTGGATAGCAAGAAAGACCCCTGGCAGTGCTACAGAAAATGCTTAACTTCAACTCAAGAGGCTGCAGTGCCACCATAAAATCCCATGTTCCAAGACCATTTTAAATATATATTTCTGTGCTCTTTTCTGAAAAGTTTTCCACGTTGTTCACAAAAAGCCATTCCATTTTTGGAAGTTTGTTAGTTTATTGTTATAAAGCTGCGAACACAACCACCAAGTCACACTCCCAAACTCTCACAGGCCTTGCCTCTAGAGCTTGATGGTCAAATTATTGGTTCCACAAGAAGTGCGTATCATAACTGACAATTTCAGTGATAATCATTACCAACCTCTCTATTTTGGGTTCATGCACAACCTTTAGAGCCAATTCTAATTTTTAATCCTGTACAACACATAATAAAACTAAAGGTCTTTAATCATAAACCTAAATAAGAATTCATTTAAAACTAAAAAAATAAAAAAAATAAAGCTAATAAATTACCCAAAGAATGAAAATAATCACTGATATACTTTCTCAGATGACATTAAGCTATTTTGGAGACCTAAAGTTCATTATAATTTTATAATAAAATTCTAGATATAATTTGCAAAGCACATTAAATTTGTTTTCTTCTAGCAAACACTCAAGATTGCATAAAACACTTTTCTAAATAAAAAATATTCAAAAGAAGATCCTTAGCCTTTATAACCTTGTATCAAACAGTGCTAGAGCAATTTCTATGACATTACGTTTACATACTCAGGACAAATAAACACTATAAAAAGTTAAGAGATGGAATGATATTCAATTTTTGGTAGTAACTGACATTCCAAAACCAAACTTACATTTCTCATCATAACACTGATTCACAGTGCTTTTATGACCATACCAAAAATGTACATAAATTATACATTTCACTACAGCTGGGCTTCACAATAAATTCCTTTATATTTCAATTAAAATGTTAGTTTAGAATTATTAGAATATTCAAAAAATTTTTTATGACTAGTGTATAACTTCTATAAAAAGTAACAACAGTGTCCCAAACTACATCAAATAAGACACTTTCTTGACAGTTATTAGACTGAGGAAGTCCATCACCAAATTACACTATACAAGACCAAAGGCTTCACTCTGCTGAATGGCCTGTAGGAGTTTGTACCTCAGTTTTTCCTTGGTGTTGTATACTGGAAGGTCTAGCTGAGCAATAAAAGGATGGGCTACGGGTAGGTAAGCATCATCAGCTGTTGACTGAATGGTTATTTTTAAAGCCTGAAAAATGAAAAAACAGAAAGAAAGACTAAACTGCCCCTACATCAAAACTGACCAATAAATCCAAGCATATTCTCTAAGAAAGCACTTATATCAAATCTCATGTAATTTTGGTATAAATTATAGATGTACATTTTAATAATAAGAAAAAGTCTCTGTCACAAGTGCACAATAAAAATACGCTTGATTCAGTAAGAATCCATCAACTCCATTACCATTCAGCAGAAAATGACATCTACAGCACAATGCTGCCTATTAGCTACTGTTTCTTTTTCAGTTAAAGGAAATAATTATACAATATAGCTATTCATTGTAATGAAAAAACTGATGACTAGTGCAAGTTTTTTGCATAGGTGAGCAGACAGAAACCACCACAGCTGTATAAGCAATTCCCAAAAAAATAAGAAAGAAAAAGTGGTGTCCATCAAATATTCAGAATGATACAGTTCTGGACAACCAGAATCATCAACAGGAGACCCATACAAAAGCGGTAGCACCTACAGTAAGCCTTACAGAAGCATACTCATGAAAAATTAATGCTTCTCTTCTGTCCCAGCTGCATTGCTTTCTGCCTTTCATTTATTATTCATTTTCTTTGGTCTCTTTCCAACGAGCTTTAACTTGGTTTGCTCCAATTTTTCACCTTTAAGAATAAACTCTTCAGTTGAGCCCATGGAGCCCAGAAATGCTACTAACTACTCATGTTAAACTGCTTTTAAAAAATACACATTTATTCATTAACTGATGTCCAGTGTCACAACTTCCATGGCCACATTTAAAAGCAGGAGCATTTTTGTTAGTTTTGATTCTCAACACCCATTACAGTATGTCAAGTGTGACCTTTCTAAATGAAGACTGAATAGTGTTTTGTACTTATCAAGACATGCAAATAATATGTTTGGTATCGACACTTATGATCTACAAAAAACCAGTGAATTTTATTAAAAGATTTTTCTTAACATTCCCATAGTTACAGACAACTCTTACATTTTGTTACCTGCATAAAATGCATATGAACAGCTTGAAAGGCCCAATTCTCCTGGATAAATTTGCTTTGCCATTCTCTAAACAAGGTGAAAAACAAACCAAGTTATATGTACCCAAAAAATTTTACAAACCAGTACTAATTAGCATCAGTTCAACAAATGTGCACAATGGCTCTCATTCAACAGGGCTGCCAACAGCAGTAACAAACTAAGCAACTACAGGTGGTTACACAAATACAACAACACAGAATTGTCCTATATCTGGTAGGGCCACATAAGACAGGCTATGCAAAAAAAGCAGCCTATTGAAATGATAGCACACCTGGTTAAATGAGAATAATGCTAGATAAATAATGACCAGACTGTGAGTAGCACAGATGACTGAAAGGCTGTGTAGTGATAAAACAGTCAGTCCAAAGACTAAAATTTCTTCTGCTCCTGTGATTTTCATAACTTTCAAAATAAACATGGTAGCCTTTGGCCGCTGACACTGTGCAAAGATGTCATATTTGATGATATACTGATGACAAGGTAAAGAAGCATTCCCCACAAATAGGAGCAACTCAAGTAAACTGTAGTTACTTCTATTACAAACTGAGAAAATACCTTATCGGTCATATTACAGTATGGATAAAATTTTGGGATTACAACTAAAACTAATTTTATTATATTGATAAATCTTATACTGTACATGATTTAAAACTAAAACAAACTAATTTTGTTATTTTACTGATAAATCTTATACTGTACATGATTTGATAAATGATTTACTTAAACTGAAGAATGGCCATTATATGCAGGTTGTTGTTGTTGTTGTTGTTGTTGTTGTTGTTAATTAATTAGGTAGTTTAACCAGATCACAAAGTTAAATACCCTGACTGTCATATACACCAGTTCTTTAATTAAAAATTCAATCAGATAAATTGACAATCACGAAGATTTTGATAAAATTGTTTACTGCATTCTCTGCATACAAGGATTGTCTTGTAAGCTATTCATCAAATATCAACAGTTCATATGTGTATGACCAATTCAAAGATGGAATAAACTTACATTCTTTTAGTGCACTTTTGGCTTGAAGAATGCAAAAATTCCAATAATAGATTTGATTAATTCTTAATACATCACCATCAGATTAATTATTCCATAAATTCTGTCATTTACTGAAGATGATACGTTCATTAGAGGCTAGATGGTCACCGACAGGAATAAGTCTTTTTGATCTGGTTATAGTAGTTACAGCTCTGGTTGTCTCATTGGCATCTTCAGTTCCCTCAATGGGTTGGACCTAACATATTTCAACAATTATTCCAACTTTATATAATGTGGAATGAAAATTATTTCATTCGGCAAGAGATATTTTAGAACAATACCTTTTAAAAGTTTCTATAACATCTCTTCAGTAACTGAAAATTACAAATTTCTATGGTGGCATTATTGTTATAACAATCTCAAGTGCTGAATTCATTGCACACAATTATGTTCTGAAAAGAGAAGCACAGTTTGACCAAGAGACTGGATTTATGTTGCTACATTATATAAGCAGCACAGGCTTAAAGTGATCAGCAGGCCAAAAGACAAAGAAATCTGAACAATTTTATCATTTTTTAAAACATTCCTGTGGCTTCACATGGCATTCACAAATATCTACCCACAGCACTTTATCAATATTTGTTTTATGGTTACTGTATTGGGTATTTCAGTGGCCCATGATTACAGCAACTGTGAGAATTAAATCTACCAAGACTGCAAAATTGTTGCCAATTCTTTATTCCTGCTACCTTTCAAGCACTACTCAACTATATGCAAATGATATTTGAGGTAATATAAAAAGCCAGCTTCATATACTATTAATTTTTTTTCAAAAATCTACTTAGGTTCCATAATAACCAAAACTTGCCATTATTCATCAGTGAATAAATACATGGAGTGTAAATTATCTTCCTAAACAAATACCTGCAGATTTAATTACAAGTTAGGCATCGTCTCCAAAGATTTTCAAATCGAGGTACAAAGCCACTTACCTTCATTCCTAAAATTGGTACCCGATCTGTGCCAGTCAAGAAGAGGAGGAAATGTCTTTTCTGGTCCAAAGCAAAGTCATGGAAGACTTCCCAAAACATTTTGGTGACAGCATGCTCAGCATGATATTCTCCCTACAGGATGAAATAAAGAGTTATAACAGTAAAATAAAAATTAAGTAACATAGTAACACATTGAGGACAAGCAGAATTCAAAAGGATAGAGCTAACTACAAAGTTGTACAGTATAAGGTTAAAGGAAGTAAAATGAGAATTTGAATATACAAGCCATATCCTGAAAAAATTGTGAAATTCTTGGAAGAATATTATTAAATATACAAACTATGCAGAGCAAAGTCTAGAAATATTTTTGATGCCTTTTACATGAATAAGACTTATGGTAACTACAAACTTACTTACCTTGTATTCAGCACTTTTCTCCAACTCATTCCAGTCATAATTTTCATTGCCAGTGACAAGAGCCATCAACTCCATTGGGTAAAATAATTTCAAAACTATCCCACCACACACTCTGTAGAATCCATCATGGAATGCCTGATACTGGCTCTCTATGCCCTTGTTTAATTTATAGTCCACTAGAAGGTCCACATACTCCTGCCTTTAAAAAATTTCCCAAAATTAGACTCAGCAATAATTCACCTACCAGGATACTGCAATGACTCAATCACAAAATTGTCTTAATAAAATTTTAATTTTCTTGAAAAAAGCAATAATGATTAAATAACAAAATAAAGAGTCTTGACCTAATTGTTTTTTACAAAAGTGCATGTAATGTTGCCTAATTAGAAAAAATAGCATTACTTGTACCTTTCATTAAACTCTCTACATTCAACTACGTCCAAGGATCTACAACAAAAATAACATCCAAATTTCATTCTTAATTAAAACACCATACAATAGTTGGTTTGCCTAATATTCTTACTCATTCAACATTAAAACTCTACTGAGATAATATATCTTAGAAGTGATATACAAAGGTTCTCAATGAAAAATCCCTGATGTATACTCTCCAAGTATACATTTTGAGGGAAACACTTCTGACCACCAAGTATATGGCTCACTAGCACACTTGGAACATTTTAATATTTTATTAATTCCTCCAAACTAAATACTGTACATAATCTAATATTTGCAGCTTTGATTATTTTACACACTATTCAAAACAACCATTATTACTTTCTCCTATATCAGAAGTTACCACCTTTCAAAAAAACCAGTTTCTTGGGCTTACAATGATGGAAATTTTAACTTTTGTTAAAATCGTAACTCTTAAAAATGGAGATAATGTAATTGAATGCCAACATCAAAGTGATTAGGCATAAAAGTGGGCCAGTTAAAGTTGATAAGCCAACATCAAGATTACTATTAGCCCAAGATGACAACAGAGTTTATGACCATGCAACTGACCACATAACTACCAAAGATCAAATAGCACTACCTCTCCTTCACTAATCTAAGTTTATGTTCTATTATTGAAAACTTGTTGCCCAAATGTCAAAATGGAAATGTTTCCTGATGACATAGCAAAACAAATACTGGTAAGAGAAATTGAACCCTTGAATGATGTAGGCTGCATGTGAAAGGCAGAAGTAATATTCTATTTTCTATTAAGGAATGGCAGAAATATTATATATTAGAGATATCTTTGGATAAAATTACCTGAAACTTCACGATCTTAAAAGTTCTTAGAAAATATTATATAAAGAGCATATGAAGTAAGTGTCCAAGAAGTTCTTAAATTGACAATAACATAATGCCATACAATTATGCTATAGTTTACCTGTTGAATGTTTTAGCCTTTAAACACTTAAGTATACCACCCACTTGTACTAGGAAAACGAATACTGTATACTTACTTATTTTGAGAGGTTACATTTATGTTTTCTCCATCGGGCTTCAAGGGTATGACTTTAGTTTCTCCAAAGTAATCCTGTGTCACAGTGAAATTCAAGCAAAATACTTCTTCCGCATCATCATTATCATGCTCCAGTAATTCATGAAGACTCCTGAAAACAAATCAAAATAGTTAACATTTGGTGTCCAACATAACAATGGAGTTTTGTCACAAAATTTTTCAAAAAGTTTTATTAAAAGTTTTGGAACCTTTGAAATTCATTAAATTTCCTTATTTTTCATGCTACAGGATGATACTGGTATCTACATTAAAAAACTAGAAAAAACACTCACTAGTCTTGGCAAGGTAATAATTTTAGCTTTTGAATTTCTTGTAACAGCACCATAAATAACACCTCAACAATAGAGAAAACAAGGCAATCTCATGACATTCCAGGCTACAAGATTTATGGAAGGCAAAATACTTAAAAAGTCAAGTTTACCTTGTAAGGCAAGGATCCAAGTCTGCTAAATCATCAAGAACTGCTGACTCTCCTAGTAACTTTTTGTAGAGTATCAATGGAAAGGGCAAGTTGATAACGGTAAAATTGTATATTGCAAGACCACATACAATCCCTGCAAGCATGAAAAATTTACTTATTAGGTTATTGAGGGAACTATTCTTTACATCTACTGGGGCTACTTATAAAATATGTCTCCCTGAATCTTTGTAGCCATAACTTCAACTTACGAAATACATTCAGTCATTTATAACAACCTTGAAATAACATTATCTTGCCAAGCAATCTTCCACAAAATAAGAAAATATAAATAAAAATTACATACATATTTACATACAAAGTTAACATTGAAGTTAACATTAAAAGTTAGAATACTTTAAGACATTAATGCCAGGTGCTTCAAAGCAGTAGAGATGCCTCTCATAAACCTGAGAACATAAAAACCATTAACACTGGCATAAGATAATTCCAGTTTAACAGTACATGGAATGAAAAGCTACTAGTACTGACAAGGTGAAAAAATGACACTTCACAAAACGTGGATACTAATATCTTTAAAGTTACTGGGATGCACACAATAACGGTAATAATAGAATTTCCTATTGATATAGTAATGGAAGATGGCAATATAAGAGCTCTTCTGGCAACTGGCTAAATAAAAAATGACAACCGTTGAGAAAAAGGAAACCACCATTTTGAGCAACCTCATAAAAAAAAAGATCACAGGAAGCTGCTGACTGCCAAACATGAGAGCCACGTTTCAGTGATGGAACACTGAAGACAACATATGTGGCATGATGCCATAATCCCCATAATTATATTCACATGAAAAAATACTATATTTCTGGTATTGTTAGAGGGTGTGTTTAAAAGTTGGTGTGAAACAGAAACCTAGGCTCCAAAGATATAAAGTATTGACAAACATTCAAATACCCTGTACTTGACAACAACTGACAGCCAATAGTTTGATAACACAATGTTGCATGTAGGTTGTGGAAGAAAAACTGTTTTGTTCCAGACCTTCATTAAGACTAGAAGCAACTCAATTTTGTATTTAAGGAAGTAAATAAATACAACAAACTGTATTTCTTCTCCCCACTGAGATATCTATTTTCTTTTTCTTTTTATTCTTCTGAACCAGCAATTGTGTCATTGTACAGCCCAAAAACAACATAGGTCCAACAGAACCTGAGAAACACCACATAAGTATAGGTTCTCTTTCAATAGAAAATATCTCAACAACAACTCTGGTTTCCATTACTTTTCAAAAACTGAGAATGAGATAAGTGCATAGACCCCAGCTCCTGCAATGTATAATTTGGGTAAAATGACAGGTTTGGTTACATGCTACACTAAAATCAATCTGAACAAGTTTGGACTCATATCCACTGTCACAGCTGCCTGGAAGATAACTAATCAAAGCTATAAGGGAATCACACACAACAAATTTCCTGTTACCCAAATGTTTGAAATGTCTGAGAATTTCTGGCAACTGATTAACCGAAAAATTCTAATACCTGATATCTACAAGCTTATGTGGAATACAGGTACATACAAATTTGAATCATCATATTTACTGATTCAAAAAGGTGACAATTTACACAGGCTCTCTTTTTCTTCATAGATACGACATCAGGTAACCATAAGCTACTAGTGTAAACTGTAATCACCATTATGCTTCAACTTAATGCCATCTTCTTCTTTATTACATATATCAAATCACGCAGGCTTTATGTTTCTTAATAAGAAATTAGCCTCAAGAATTGTCAAAAATTAATTGCTATGCATTGGTCATTAGTTTCCAACTGAATGTTGCATTTTGTTGGCTGTAATTAAATTCCCTCTTTCGTTTCTATCGTTCCATCAGGCTGCCCTCGCCACAGCTTCCAACAACATTGAATGTTTGCAGTTTACTTTATTTGTATTAATATCCTAAAATGTCTTTACTATGTTTGAAAAGTACATGAGACCTTCTAAGGGTAGTAGGCTACCACCTGGCTCTAAGTCCTGGCTCTCATGTAATGAAATATTTTTGTCAACTTTGCCCTCCTCTCATGTTAAGGTTAACTGTACTGTTTGTTAACTGCAGAAAACTGCAATATTCCTGTATATTAATATCTGGTGTTAGATTATATTCAGTTGTGGGAATTGTAATATTAAGTATGTTGGACAAACTGGATTACCCTTAATCTTAAGAATAGCCATAGAAGCTTATGTAATATTTATTACAAAGACAAATATCATGGTGATGTCCTACAATTTATCATAAGTAGACAATGATTAGATTTCTCTAAAACACAAGAACTAGTAACTGTCTAATGCACATGAGATCATTTTGTTAAGCAAATAATTAAAAAGTGAGACATGTTAAAGGATGGCATCAAATAAAATACAAATAAAGTCACATAATAAGAGGCATACACAGCTGGCTACTTGCAAAGGGAAATATGACACGCCCTGGACATAAATGATCCATTATCGGTGAATTAAGGGAAGGAAAATCAGAATATGAAATGTGTGTGAATTTCACTCCCTCAAGTAAAAGCCCAGAATTAAACTGTAATACCACATACTCCTGCTTATAATTATCCAAATGCTAGACTGGGACTAAATTTCAACGAATAACCAGGGTACCTTACTTAAACTAGTTGATAAGACTATTCCAGCATAAAATAAGTTTAGAGGAAGTAAAGCTAGAACAGAACACTGGCCCATCAAAACATAGTATGAACAGAAAATGGATAAACAGTGATATAAGAACAACATAACAAGGTTAAACAACAATAGAAGAGCACAGACTCAAAATGACAAGTATGTGTTCTTCTCAGTGACAATGGAGAACAATAAGCACTATGCTAGATGATGGCAGTGTTCCCCTGAGAAATTTGTTGGGATTGCATTTACAGAATAACACCTTAATTAAAAAATCTGACCAGGGAAGCATACTCTATATTTGGAACTCTACATCTGGGAAGTTTATGGTTTCCTAATGACCTATTATTTCACTCGAAAATAAATGAAGAAAATAGGTGGTAAGATGTAAGAAATTACTTGCATCAGTACAGATAAGAATCATTAAATAGTGAAATAACACACAAATAAGATCTTTTACGACTAGGTTTGCAGATTTTGTTAACTAAATAGTTGAATAAAAAAAAAAATTGTTTATGACTAGGTTTGCCAAGATTTTGTCAGCTAGACATAATATTAAAATTTAGATTCTTAACTGCTTTGAACCCTTGATCCATAGGAGAACATTTTCACTGCACCTATCGGGATCGTTATGAAATAACTTACATTTAAGCAATATAAAATGTTTAAAAAATTCAGTACATTACGCAAAAGACTGATACAATGCAACTTTGTTAACAAACAACTCAGTGCTGTGCATAGTTATCTTTGAACAAGGGTGAGTAATCAGTGCAATGGACTAAAATAGGAATTATCACACAAATGGTTTTTGCAATATTTTGCCTGGTTTTTATGTATGCCTATGAGAATTACAGTATGTACTTCATATAAAATGTAGTAAAACTACTTAGTAATAATAGTATTCAGCAGGTTCTTGCCTTTCTGGGAACACAAAATGATTTTGTGCAGTCTACTTTGTGTTGCTAGAATATACAAGTAAAATAACCCTTACCAATAAGAGCATAAGTTGAAGCCTGCTCGATAATATAAGAACAATTAATATCCTAACAGCATTAGCTGACATGTTTTTCTAAATGTGAATGATCACAGATAACCAACATATGTAAGTATAATATTAACCGTACATAGAAAAACATAGTATGGGAGCAAGGTATGATGTCCAGTAGTCTTGACATTATAGCTCATTCATTACATCTTTTCTAAAGCTGTCAACAACTTATTTAATTTTGTGTTAGGGATAATGTCTAAATAATCTGCATATAATATTAGCTTATTTTCAAGTTTAATCATTCATATTAGCAGTAGAGATTAAAATCAATGAATTTCTAGGACCACACTATGCAGTAGAAAAGAAAAAAAATACGTCCAAGTTACCTCATAATATTAATATGTGACATTTATCTTTGCTCTGGATTCGTAAAAGTTATCCAGACCTAAATAAATACTAGTAACTAAAAAAAGCATAATTCATTATTTCACGTGAACAAATTTTCAATATAACATCGGCCAGAATGCTATAAGCCCTTCTCTCTCTCTCTCTCTCTCTCTCTCTCTCTCTCTCTCTCTCTCTCTCTCTCTCTCTCTCTCTCTCTTATATATATATATATATATATATATATATATATATATATATATATATATATATATATATATATATATATATATATATATATATATATATATATATATATATATATATATATATATATATATATATATATATTATCAACACGTAAGTATATTGATAATATATTCGAACAAATATGATTATATACATATGTGTTATTAGATATTTTTATAAGAAATTCTTTTTAAACATATTTATTTACTTTTAGTTTTCTGTTTCAATTTATGACGGTGTCAATAACCTAGATGGTGTGACGGCAGTTTTAATAGACATAATCAGTCAGTCAGTCACTCTGAGTCATAAAATCGTTCAAGAATTTAAAGGGGAACCAGATACGTATTTAATTCCTCTCTCGGGTGGCATTACAAGCTGAATTCAGCTTAAATTTTGAGGAGAGTCTCCAGATCCTTTGTTTATCAGAGAAGAGTTTTATATGCTTTGTGTTCGACCGTCACGGATATTATAGGAAAGTATGATGACCCCAGTGGAAATCTTTCGTCAGAGAAACAGAGAAAAGAAAAAAAATAATCATGAGAGTTTTTATTTTCACCGTTTGCATGAAGTAAAACGAAATTTTTATTTTACAAAAATCGCTTTTGAAATAGAGCGGTTGGTTGAGGATTGTTGTGCTTTATCATTTACTGCGTCCACATTTGATATAACTTTATCTGCAAATATCACACACAATTACATATATATATATATATATATATATATATATATATATATATATATATATATATATATATATATATATATATATATATATATATATATATATATATATATAGTGAGGATTGAGAGGGGTTCTATCTACCGGTAGACATCAGCAGGTTAGGGTGAAGGATCATTCCATTATTCCTTTTCATGGTACTTTATTGACTAATCCTGAATTTTCATTTATACGAGAACATGCAAAGAAATGCAAATATGACATAAACTACAAAGATTTTAAAATTATAGGCCAAACTCCTAACGAACAATATTTAGCAATCTTGGAAACACTCTTTATTAAACAACTAGTTCCACAGTTAAACACCCAGTCTTCCTCAACACCTCAGTATCTCTCGTGAGTCTAAGTCGAAGCTGAACCCGGCCCGAATAGTCACTCGGTCTGTGCCTTCAGCACCTTATGCTAGTTACTCCTCCCTATCCTTTGTACTTTAATTTTATATTATTTGTATATATGTATGAAGTTTTTTTTTTTTTACTTAATTTTAGTCCGAGTTTTTATTTTAACTTTTAACTTCTATTTTTATAGCTTGAAAATGGGACTTTAGTCCTGAAACGTCGCAGCAACAATAAAGTACCTTGAAAAGGTATAATGGAATGATCCTTCGCCCTAACCTGCTATATATATATATATATATATATATATATATATATATATATATATATATATATATATATATATATATATATATATATATATATATATATATATATATATATATATATATATACTTTACATACTTACGTAATTGTATGTGATATTTGCAAGTGAAGTTATATCAAATGTGGACGCAGTACATGACAAGCCACAACAATCCTCAACAAACCGCTCTATTTCAAAAAGCGATTTTAGTACAATAAAAATTTCGTTTTACTTCAAGCAAACGGGGAGAATAGAAACCTCTCAGGATTTTTTTTATTTCTCCGATGAAACATTCCCACTGAGGTCATCATACTTTCCTATAATATCCGTGACAGTCGAACACAAAGCATCTAAACCGCTTCCCTCGTGAAAAAAGAGTCTGGTGACCATGCTCAGAATTGAAGCTGAACTCAGCTGCTTTCAATGCCCCCCCTTTAAATTCTTGAACGATTTTATGACTTCAAGTGACTGACTGATTGAGTATGTCTATTAAAACTGCCTTCACAACATCTAGGTTATTGACGCCGTAATAAATTGAGATAGAAAACTAAAAGAAAATGAATGAATACGTTTAAAAAGAATTTCATATGAAATTATCTAATAATACATATGTATATAATCATATTTGTTCGAATATATTGTCAATATTTACATATATTTTATATGTATACTTTATATCTAAATTTTGTTGAGGATGCCCGCCTCCCACTTAAAGATATATACTGTACTGTAACTGCTCTATATGACAATCCTTACCGAGAATTGTAGATATTATCACTACTAAGCTGTAAGTCACTCTAAATCTCTGTATTTTATAAATGTGCATCTACTTTTTACGTTATAAATAGAAACATGGCACGGGCATGCTGGAATGGTCTGTGCATTATCCTCAAAAAGAAGAGAAAAGGATTATTGAAAGAAATACAACTTTACTCTGGGCTAAAAGGTCATGGAATGAATTCTAATAAATTCCATAAAAATGGGAAATCGTGCAGTATCTGAAATTAATACAGTGATGTCTGGAATTTTATGATAATCATTTACTGAAGATTCACGGCACTGTTTCTAAAAATGTTTACGAAAACAACGGATAACACCCCAAAAAAATCTGGTGTTTTGTAACCGGATATACATAGTCATAAATGCTAAAGACTACGTGGGCAAATATGTCCATTACTTACGTTGACCACAGATGTCACTTATATGAGATATCATAATGGATGTAATAACTTATGAAAAAAACACTTACACGCCCGCGCGCGCACGCACGCACGCACGCACACACACACACACACACACACACGAGTGTGCGTGTGTGTGTTTGTGTACTGTGTGCTTTAATGAATACCATGCGTATCTTCAGGGTATAAAACTAGAATTAAAGAGTAAAACGGTAAACAAAAAACTCCTTACACCACGAAAAAATATTGCCGAAAGATACAAAATATCATCAACCGTATAACTGTTTAATGCAGAAAAGACTGTGGACAGAATAACCAGAGAGCCGCAATCAAAATGCCAGGAGCGAAACTAACTCTTTTTTTAGCTGGTCAGTTAGTTTACTATTACAGCGTATAATATTTGTATTATCGAGACCGGATTCTCTTGTCAGGTGTTAGCCATATGATTATGACAATAATTTGAAGCTACAACTTCCTGACGTCATCCTTACATTTTTTTTCAATTTTGTAATTTTTATAAAGATAACGCCTAGAACCACACTATATATATATATATATATATATATATATATATATATATATATATATATATATATATATATATATATATATATATATATATATATATATATATATATATATATGTATGTGTGTGTGTGTGTGTGTGTGTGTGTGTGTGTGTGTGTGTGTGTGTGTGTGTGTGTGTGTGTGTGTGTCCATAGAGAGAGAAAGAGAGATCAGTTTTCAGTATGATACCATACCTTTAAGTACGCAAACTTAAAATTCCACGAGGAGAATGTCCTCAAAGGACCAGGTGTCCAGTTGAACATTTTACCTTTATCCTTAAAATCCAAACAGCACATATTACTGTAAAACGCGTTATGCGATCCGCAATATCGATTTAGTGAACCTGAGTCCGACTTCGTCTTGCTTTACTTTTCCCATGAGTGTCATGGGACAATACCCTCTCAGCATCTGTTGTACTGAGAGGTATACAGTACGAGCTGATAGCAATTTTGGCCAGTTCTTTGTAGTAATTGTCACCTGCTGCTTGATTATGATGAAGTTAGTATACCCAAAAGTCAACTTGATTTTTTGGTATTTCAGACCCAGGAAATTCTTCTCGTCAATCTGCTTTACTGATGTTTGTTCATGCTCGTTCTTAGACCTTAGTAAATCATACTTTTCTTCCTTAGCCAGGTGTCCTTGTGGTAGCTCATTAAATCGAGGCTTAAACTGAACCTGGTAATCAGAGGACTAAGGCGCGTGGTACAGTTCATTTGCAGGATCGTGTTATTGATTTTCGTGTCAGTTTGATTTATTACTTCCGCTAGACAATTACGATATCGGTTCTGAATTCCCAGTTTTTTTTCTAGAAATCAGTTTACTGCAGTTAAGGTCAAACTGAAACTTCTCCAAGTTTACAGTCAGTTAACTTCCAAATGTTTTTTCTTCACTTCGATCTGTGTTAGCTTTTATAAGAAAGGAATGCCTAAATTTTTCAAATTCTTGAAAAAGCTTGTAAAGATCTGTATTGGTTGCCTGAACGATTGGGAGTGCAAAAGTCACGTTCAGCTTTATCATAAAGTTTTCTTTAATCAAGTATTCACTGTGGTTTCTGTCTACAACGGAACAAAAATAGGCCTTCAGCTCTTCCCATTCAGAGCCTCATTATCATGTCATGGCACTTTCCATTCACTAGCCAACGAGTTGCACTCGCTCACTCCCATTGTTCATGGTATTATATATTTATTTGAAACATTTATACATTTAGAGTAAATGGCGAAAGATGGTGAAAGGACATCTTGAAAAGGGACAGAAAAGTACATCTCAGAGCGGACAGATTTCCATTTCAAGAACGGATCTGGTAACTCTACCATTCAAAAACTTATTGGCTCTTCTTTATTGCAAGATGGTTTTACTGTTAATTTTCTGAATTCTTTTATGCAATTAATTTGTGGCAATGAATAAGTCTCGTCATTCCTCGAGAGTCACTAAAACACTACTTAGGCCACCACTCTTCCCATGCACTTCAGAAAATTCAGAATTTAAGGGACTGCTTAGTGCAGTGACGTTTGTTCACCTCTGCTGCCAAGCTCATGGACTCTTTTCCAGCTTCTTTTTCCTTGTGTCTACGTTTTCCTCTCATTTCTACCTAGAGAGGTTCCAGAAGGACACCGATTTTTTTTTTTTTTTTTTTTTTGTCCAGTAAGTTTTATGCAAAAGCAATAGACAACCCTTTTTCTCTGATTGCTTGTTTAGACGTAATTAATATAATGGTACGTTTGTTGTTGTTGTTATATTAATATTATTAATATTTGATGAGCTAAAATGTTCAGTCACTGCTGCGTTTCTGAGTTTGTAATAATTGCTCTTGTATAAATATTTCTCCTTGAAAATCAACGTAACTTCTGAGCTTATATAAAACTGGCAAAACTAATGTCTTCGGTGACATGCCGAGACTTCGCTCATAAACAACGGGATGCCTGGAGATAGAAGCATTTGATTTGCATAATGACGGAGGCTAACAAGGCATTTGACACCAAGAACAGGGATTATAACTTTATGATGTGATGATGTCCATGCACAAAGTCATATACCATAACATCACGGCGATAAACTGAGGAAACTTAAGAGTAACTTACGCTCTGCCCTATCTTCAGAAATATGTTTTCTCATTCTCGTGCCAGATTGATTACAGATCTGGACGAATATAATATTCTCAGTAACCTGTACATTGACTGTATTTCAATGATAGCAAATATGGAATACTGATAGATCTATTAACTATACGTGCCATGAATGCAATCACTTTGAGTCCAATACCAAATTTGTTAGTTTTTTTAGCTCATGTGATTCTTTTATCTTTAATAAAATGAAAGTGTCATCCAAATCCAATATCATTTATAATTTATTGTTCAAAATTTAATCTCATTGTTTCCCGAATTATGAAAAATACTGGATAATGCCTCAAGAGGCACAGAGAATAAAAGAAGAGCGCAAACATTAGAAGAGTTAGGAAATGATTCTCTGAGTAGCATCGCTATTTACTTTATTATTTCCGTCGTCATCGAAGATTTTCGATTAAAATTCAAGAGGAGACTTACTTGTTTCGTTTACGTATATAATTCCGTGGAAGTAGTAAACATCTCGGTTTTCTCTTCTCGACTTTTTGCACAATAACACCTCTTATAAATTAGTATAGATAGGTTATGTTATAAAGATAAAAAATTCATTTTTCATAATACGTTTTATCAGTAGTTAATTAAATGAAATTCTTAAGACCTTCATTTCATTAAAACACAGGTTTTATGCACAGACAACCACACACACACATTATATACATTATATATGCATATATATATATATATATATATATATATATATATATATATATATATATATATATATATATATATATATATATATATATATATATATATATATATATATATATATATATATATATATATATATATATATATATATATATATATATATTATAGATTAAGTTTAGGAAAATTACAAGGTATTATTATGATTCATTCTAATATGTGGATATATATTGTAATAATGATTGTTCAATATGCTTCATTTTAAATATGGTTACTTAAGTTAATTCTGTATTGCTCTGAATTCATTGCCACTGTTCTCTCTGCAATTATCTTTTTTTACATTTGGATCCTTATCAGTTATACAAAATGTAACCAGGAACTGACTTTTTTTGGTAAATGGTCACTTTGCCGAAATACAACTTTACGATAATCTCAATCTATAGATACAACTGGAAGAAATTGCTATTATTCTCTGTTAACTTTAATTTTACCTCAGCTGTTTCACCTTCAAAAATATGTCTTCCTTTTTTATCATGAAAATAGCTGAAGTTTATAGAACTGAGTCAACAAAGAACGCTGATGACCTGAGGCAAAAAATCCTGTCAGCAGAGAAGCGCTTCTTCGCAACAAATGGTTGATTCAGACGTCGTTAAGATTCTCCCAAACAAAGGAAAACAGAAAAATAATGTCAGAAACACAGTGATTAAAACCGGCAGGAAGAATTCTGGGGAAATTCTCCACCCAATAGAAATATGATATTTCAGAAAAGAATACGTTATCCGGATAATTATTCCGTCAGAAATAATATGAATCTTATCTCCCTGTAGGGTAATGAGGAAACTTTTCGATGAATTACATAATACCGTTTGGCTAGCTGCGTTTTTTTTTTATTTCCTTTTGATAGAAATTTAGACTTGTCTTTTATTTCTTTTCAATCAGTTTCTGTCTCTGATTATATATATATATATATATATATATATATATATATATATATATATATATATATATATATATATATATATATATATATATATATATATATATATATATATATATATATATATATGCTTCGTTGGTGATTGACCGTTCCAGTAGCCTCTCAAAAATATTTGTTTGCTTTTATAAGTTCCCGAACCATGGCATGGGTTTTTATGAATTCAACGTCACAGAGAACAATGAGGGATATGAATTTTAACTCCTTGTTAGTTCTAGAACCTTTGTTACTTGTATAGTTCTTTCATACCGTTGCTTTTTCGTCGTATTATCTTGATTAGGAGGCATGTTAATCAAGTTTATAAAACAATGCTTTTGCAGAGGTAATCATTTTTACTTTCCGTAAAATTCTTAATGGATGAATCACGCGTAAGGATATCGTAAAGAAAAACCTCAATAATAAAAAAAATAAATGTTTGCTATAAACTTTTTTCTCACTTTCTTTATTTGGTGAACTTCTTATCTTTACTCTAATCTAATCTTGAGTGTTATAATTGTTTCCTGTATTGGAAAAGGTTTATATAAACATACAAGGGTGTAACTGTTTTTTTTTTTTTTTTTATTATAAAACCGTAGATACAGAAGTTCAGCTGCCGAAGACGAAAGTTTGGAGATTTTCGATGTTTTTCTGCCTTGTATGGGAAATTTAACAATGTGAAAGTTTTAGTAAGTGCTGCAGGACACCCTGGGAAACTGATATAATTTGGAGAACCTAAAGAAAGAAAATTCGAAGGAAATGTTTCTTTTGATTCTCAAGTGTCCAGCGGGAAGGCTACATTTGGAGTACCAGGCTGGCGCAGAAATGGCAAGCTTCACCAGGACGATAAATACCAATACAACTTTGCGGTAACAGTTATTCTCCTTTTTTTTTTTTTTTTAGAGAGGGTGGACGACAATTTCTTTGAACACTCATTTGGAGAATTCGTTAATGAAAAAGAAATGATTTCGAATTACCCTAGGATTTTCACAGTTCTCTTATGTAATGATTCATGAAAAAAGAAATTCCCTTCTAGTCTAATGTGGAATATATCACAGTTTTATGACAATCACTTACTATAAAACTATAAAAAAAATCATGTGCTCTACTTCTATACATTAATACTTACCTGCACATAGAAGCTAACCATGAAATCAGCTACATGTACAATATAAACAATTACAGGGCAATAAAGCGTCTTTAGAGCTAATGGCCAGCTTCAAACTTCCTAGTAGACACAGGCTATAAATGCCAAGCTAATTTTGACTGACTAATTCGTCATAAGTGTTAGATTTCACAAGTGATTTGAAGAAAAAAATTAATTACCGAAATGAAAAATAGAAGCTCATTTGGGATAATTTGGCAATAATTATTACCTTTGTGCCTTTCATGGCGTTTGGATTTTTTAAACGTAAACTAACATTGCCATTTGTTTAACTCTTCAAGTTGTCTGGGCGTCCATTACCATCGAAAACGATATTTTCTATTTTGAAAAATAATGTTTTACACTCCTGTAAGCATATTGCAATGTGTAAATGGAAAAGCTGTGCAAGCGGCAGGCACGATTTCTGGTTGTCTGCAAGGACAAAAGGATTTTCAGCTCTCTCTCTCTCTCTCTCTCTCTCTCTCTCTCTCTCTCTCTCTTTCTATTTAACACCTGTGCCGTGAGTTTGAGCACATGCATTGGCGAAAATCCGGTTGATTACACTTTTGATATTATTATGTGGCCTTGCCTCTTTTTTCATCAACTATATTTCATTGTTTTTTTAATGTGTCGTCATTGAGGCTTTTGATTACAGTACTGGTAATGTATGATCATTTATCTGTTTATATCTTTGCATCAATTACACATTCAATTTTCCAGTCTGGACGAATTCTGGGTCACTGTAGATGGCTTCTCTAACGGTTGTTGGGAAATGTCACCTTGCTTTCACTGGTTCTGAAGGGTTTGCTCTTCTTTTATGCTTCCGAGTTTGCATTAACGCACCGTTCCTTATCCTGAGTGAGCTTTATTCCTTATGGCATGAGAACAATGGATATCCTAACAAGTCTCACTTAGACCATATCCACCAGCTTTTTTACAGCAGTCTGATTTAATCATCTCCCATTAAATTGGCTGATATTTTCTAAACAGTTCATGCAAGATTTTTTTATGGCATGTTGACGCGGAAATCACATAGAATCCTGCGTTCATTAATTGCTATCCTGTACAAAGAAACAAATGCGGCCCAAAGATACAAGTGAATGTTTTTTCTCCAACTTCTGCTCAATTCTTCCCGTTTGAATTTTTCTGCAATAGAATCGGAAATAGTTCTTGACATTTACATAAGGAACCTTAAGGCTCCCAATTTGTTTACTCAGCTACATTCACATCTCCGTTGCACAGAAAGTTGGAACTTATTTCTTTCTCTTTGCGCTGAAAAACGTGAAGATCCGAGGCTAAACATATATTATATATATATATATATATATATATATATATATATATATATATATATATATATATATATATATATATATATATATATATATATATATATATATATATATATATTCCAGCATCTTTAGATTAAACAGAGGATCAAAAATATTGTAGCTTTCTGTTCTATCTTTTTTTTTAATATTCAGTAGAAGCAAAACTTTAGAGAACGAAAAGATTTCGTATATTTTCTAGCATTAAAGCAAACAGTTTACCTTTGCCGTTTAATTCACTTGAAGGTTAAAAGAATAAAAGGATATTTTTATAAAGTTTTCTTTTTTTATTAAATGAATAACAGTAGGGACTAAACTTTCTTCGGTGCACCATGTATGAAGTAGCTGTTTCCCTTTATATTGAACAATGAATGGTGAATGTTTACTCCAGCCCTTAAACAGAAACGCTCAGACAAAAACATCAACACAGACAACAATAAGCACATAAAGGCAGAGAGGGGACATAGGAACTCACATGCACACACATACACATATATATATATATATATATATATATATATATATATATATATATATATATATATATATATATATATATATATATATATATATATATATATATATATATATATATATATATATATGTATGTATATATATATATATATATATATATATATATATATATATATATATATATATATATATATATATATATATATATATATATATATATATATATATATATATATATATATATATATATATATATATATATATATATATATATATATATATATATATATATATATATATATATATGTGTGTGTGTGTGTGTGCGTCTGTGTCAGTTCAAGTATATATTTGCTGAAAGATACTTATACGAATTATTTTATGTATAAATTAACCATTCAAATGTGGCTGAAAATTTGTGTGGGTGAATAACCGAATCAGTAAAATGAATAGTATAAATAAAATTATTGTAATGATTAATTAAGAGGATGAAACGCAATTTCTTCGTTAACGGGTCAAAAGTATTTTTTTTTTTTTTTGTTTTGTGTCAGGGAATGGATTCTTTTCATTAGGTCCCCTGAAGAAACGTTAAACCTGTACTGGAAGATCAACGGTAATTTTTGTGATCATCTGTTTCTCATAATTGTGAAACTGAATATTTTCATTTTGAAATTTCTCATATATCCTGTTCTTCCATATGTTTTCAGACTTCCTTTTAGCGTTTAGTATGACGTTCAGTTCATCTAGACGTTTTCAAGGAATAGTTCATTTATGCCATTTATGTCAAAATCTGCCAATGAAAGATAAATTTTCTGATAAATTATTGAACGCTGGTTTCTTTCATTATGAGGAAATGGACCAAACCTCATTGTATTTTCACTTGGAACTCATTTCATACAAATTGCATTTTATTTTATATATATGTTTTTTTTAAATTCGGACCGGACTCTTACATAAAAACCAGCATTGCAGTCTGCCATTATTTTGTAAAATCTCTTTTGTTGAACATTCGAGAAGGGTGCATTCTTCGTTTGTAAATAAGATTTTGATTTATAAGATCTTTGTTTACTTATACTTTAGGATAGGATGTGCAAGATATGTGGCTTGACCTTGAAAACAAGCTTGGTCGTAGTGAGATCCTATTTTGGGAATATTAGGAAGATCAACCTAAAACATAACAGGAAGTTCAGAGCTGACATAATTAAGATTTGCCCTGACTGTTGAAAATAATAAACGTACTCAGAAATCAAAATTGCGTTTTAACTGGTATCTTAGGAAATGGAGGCCGATTTCGTATTTTCGCCCCTAATATCTAATCCATTATAAGTATAGAAATCTTTCAAGAATTTGAAATCATTCCTAATATAATATGAACATTTTACGTATATAAAGTTTTTTATAGGGTAAAAAATTAGTAAAAAATGTTTCACTGAAGAAAATCAAAATTCATATAAGGTTTTCGGTAGAAAATCAATAACTAATCAATAACATTTTTGTCAATTCTGTATTTTTTTTTTTTAATATCTACAATCACTTAATTCTGGATTCAAACTCCTGTAGAAGCATTTCATGCGAGAAGAATTTACAAGTACGGTGATTACTCGGCGTTATCCACAAAATCCGGACATTCAAACTCGACCTTTCTACACACTAACAATGTCATAATTTTCTTTTCACCTTTCTATAAATAGTTCACCGTCATTCAAATTACATTATACAGGGAATAGTGATTTATACTGAGTTGATAATACTTTTTATTAATTTGACCTATCTTCGTATGTTACGCCCTTTATGATAATGGTCTTCAAATCTGAAATGCGAGGTCTTTTGTAAATGTTCATGGGTATTTGATTAAAAATCATATCACATTTCATATCAGCCTCAATTATTAATGGAGGGCATTTCAAGATCAGTTTATCCAGAGCTAACTGCTTCATTTTCCTAAGAGCCCCTAATGTACCTGATGCACCTAAGCCATCAAGGTTGTTTGCGATAATACCTGTATGATCCACGACATGCAAGCATGTCTATCAGATTTTTTGCCTAATAGGAGCGATGCAAGTGTACGGAAGGAAACTCCTAATTTCAGTAAAGATATGGACTCAGGTTTTAACAGGAACTATGAGTATCGTTAGTCTCCGTCGGTCCTTCCGAAATCTTAAACTGAATAGCCACGATGAAGTAAGTCGTCACTGTGCTCGCAATCTGCGAAAGATAAAAGTTTGGAAATTCAATGTTAAAATGATTCACGAAGTTCAGTCTTTACATTAAAAGCATAATAAACGTAATTTTAAAACTTACAGAAAAGAGACATCCTCTTCCCAAGCGAAATAAGTCGTAAGGAGCAAAATCCAAGTCTTTCTCCAGGTGTCGAACGACCCTTTTCACCTGTTGAAGGGAAAAACAACTTTAAATTCACATGGATGTTATGCATGTGGGTGTTTTCTATATCATAAAATGAAGAAAATATTTTTTTATTAAAAGCAAAACTATGACGTGTGGATAAAATTTAGGTGTTTGATCGTTAAGCAGCTTAGGCAAGACAGGGATCTTAAAATTTGGTTTTAGATATCTGATTGGTGTTTGTGATTAGTTTTCAGAAGTTTGTAAAGTTATAATATCTTATGAAGATATTTTTCAGTGTTTTGCATGTAAAAATGGTTTAATATTGTACTTCCTTTAGACTTATGATTGCTACAATGTAGATATATACATCTCTCTCTCTCTCTCTCTCTCTCTCTCTCTCTCTCTATATATATATATATATATATATATATATATATATATATATATATATATATATATATATATATATATATATATATATATATATATATATATATATATATATATATATATATAAACACTATCATAATGAAGCATCTCACACGTAACTCAGTTTTCCACAAGCATTCAAAATCCAATACTAATAATTCTTTCATATTTTGTATCATTCCGTTTCACCTCTTCTGTCTTTCACGTTTCACAAATCTTCAAAATACCACCTCCATTAATCCCAGGCTGCAATCACTTCAGAGAGCATCTTTCCATTTGCGTTTTTATTTTAGGATCCACTTGTTTCTTAACATTTTTCTTTTTAGTTATTTCTTTGTAGACCAACATTTTTATTCTTTGTAAAGTTCTTACTCACGATTTTCTCTTTACTTGAATTGGTTAATTTTCTCTCTCTCTCTCTCTCTCTCTCTCTCTCTCTCTCTCTCTCTCTCTCTTCTTGACCACCTCATCTTTACTTCTGAATACTTTTACATGATCTCTTTAATTACGCAACTTCACCATAAATAACCTCCATATTTTCATCGGTAAACATTTTATTTATCCTTTCCGCCAGCCTCAAACCTCCAATTCCCAAGAACACTCCCGCAGCTTATAGTGGCCCCACTTCCGAATTTTACAGACTACACATCTACTTGTTATGCTCCCTTTCTTTAAGCTTCCCCAGTTTACACATTATTTCCTTATAATATCTGCTCACAGTTTCTTATTCAAATCATTCCTCTAAATTATTTCCTCAGCAACATTTGCGCCCATTCATCGAGCCTAAATTCTTCTTCAACAATCTTATGATTAGACATACCAAGGATACTCCACTTCTTAGCATTACATCCATTAACTTGCTCTTCTGTTAAATGTATTCTAACACTTAATCTTGCAAACGCTTTTCCTCAACATTTTATCTTTCCATATTATAGTAATATTTATAAATATTCTCCTTT
The DNA here is from genome assembly GCF_040412425.1 of Macrobrachium rosenbergii. Classification (NCBI taxonomy): domain Eukaryota; kingdom Metazoa; phylum Arthropoda; class Malacostraca; order Decapoda; family Palaemonidae; genus Macrobrachium; species Macrobrachium rosenbergii. The sequence goes on along the minus strand of NC_089797.1, from coordinate 18,980,735 downwards.
AAAAACCGAGTATTTCTAGTGCTCAGATCTCTTTCCAAACATATTTTCTCTGTCACCGTAACCTTGCAAGTTACATATTTACATATTTCCTACTGCAACAACCATATAATTTTTCTATATTTAGCAGGACAGATTCACGTTCTCCACAGACAGATTCATTTTCACTCTAATTTTAATCAAGGTAATCTGTATTATCGTAAGAGCAATTAGCACGGTAATAATTACAAGAAGAGCAAATTTACAAGAGCCCACATCTATTTCTTATTCCAGCTGAGGCTCTAAAGGCAGGCCACTAAAACTTCATTAACGCTCATTATTTTCTTCTTTCTTTATCCTTCATTCAACCTTTATTTCCCCACTGATATCTTCAACCACTTCCTTATCTTGCCGTTTCTTTCATTAGATCACACACACACACACAAACACACACACAGACATACACAGACACACACACCACACACACAAAAAGACACACATATACATATATATATATATATATATATATATATATATATATATATATATATATATATATATATATATATATATATATATATATATATATATATATATAGATAGATAGATAGGTAGATTGATGGATATATATACATATCTATACACATATATATATATATATATATATATATATATATATATATATATATATATATATATATATATATATATATATATAGATATATATATATATATATAGATAGATATATATATATATATACATATATATATATATATATATATATATATATATATATATATATATATATATATATATATATATATATATATATATATATATATATATATATATATATATATATATATATATATGTGTGTATATATATATATAAATAGATAGATAGATATATAGACAGATATATAGATATATATATATATATATATATATATATATATATATATATATATATATATATATATATATATATATATATATATATATATATATATATATATATATATATATATATATATATATATATATATATATATATATATATATATATATATATATATATATATATATATATATATATATTATTTTTTTTTTAAGCACATGGATTAAAAACCACTCCTCAACCCGAGGGCTAATCTTTATTGGTGCGTGTTTGTGTATGTGTGTCTATAGGCACCACCTGATATCATGATATTCATTCGACTATGTATAGTAAATACTAGTAATTTAACCTGTATATTGCATGTTATTCAGGAAGCCTACTATAACCTAACATTTACAAACTGAAACGTATAAACCTACACAAATTGCGAATAAAAAGCAATATTCAGCAAAATGATGACATGGTCCTCTGTGTTTCGGTTTGTAGCTCCTTTACTGCGCCCTGTTCGAGAAATAGTGTTGTTACAGCAGCGCTTCGTCAGTATGTTGTGTAAGCAAGCGCTCCGTCTGAGTTTAAGTGTCCTGGGTTTTCATGATGGTTGGTTGAGAGAAGCTTACCGTTGCCTTGAAAGGCACTTACCTCAATGTAAACTTTTGAAGAATGACATGATGGCTCGAAACGATAAAGTATCCTCAGCCACGATTTTCTCTAAAAAATAGATATGAAATTTAGATCCCAAAATAAACGTCAAGACTCATTGACTGTGAAGGGTATGCACACAATTGCAATTAGAATATGACACAACAGGATTTTATATGAGAACAAATTTAAAGTTTAGAGATATTTACGTTAACGAAATAAAAATGGACAATTAAGGTAAGAAATCCACTATCAATGTTAGAGTTCAAGAGGAAGGACCACATTCCTCCGTATGCAAAGCAACACCAAATTATGTTTGTTTCGGGTAACGGGAAAGCTAGAAATGTCCAACATTTTTTCAACAAACAAGGGAAGCAGAATCCGACATAGTATCGGTTATATTTTGGCCACACGGAATAAAATTTTCAGGGTTACTCTTTAACAAAACAGAAAATTTAACCAGAGTTAAGCCCAAAAGATAAGAGAAATTTTCAGAATTTTACTGCAAACATGGATAAAATTCAGCACACTCCCGTGCACAACGGCAGGAAAAGAAAGGTAACGTGAAGCCTTTTGGGAGTTCGTTCTATGGTGAATCGCTCCAAGAGCATTATATAGCACCTAGCAGCTGAAAGTCATACAATCACTACATCACTTCATGAACATAGCACAGATTAGTTGCTTCACACACTGGTTACAGATCCGTATTATAGTGTATTATTGTTGTTTTTATTATTGTCACCTTTTTATGTGATGATTTCTTGTACCACCTTCAACTTATGATTTATTTTATTCGTTACCCATGTAAAAAAGTTTATTTTCTTTTATAGATATATGCTTTATCGTTTCTGGTTTTGTTGTTGTAGTAGCGTTTGAGTCTCAGGAGGTTTAGGGAGACACAGTGCGGCTTTCTTACTTCATTAACACACTAGTAAAAATAACACTGTACATATACAAGTGAAATATATATACAAGTTAAGCAGCTTGAATACGAATCGAAGTGTGAATCAAAGTGTGAGCCTTGTTTCTTGAATCTGGTTAACAACCCACAACTGATGGCGCCCACGACCTCACACACTAAGGCTCTTTGATCTTCTTCTGCTTCTCTCTGTCGTTCTCTGTCTCTCTAAGACCTTCCCTTTTGAAGGATTTTCAAAATGGAATGCCCATCCCACAATAGACGGGCAACAGTTTCTGTCCAGCCCTTGGTAGACGTCTAATTGGCTGAAGACTTATCTAAGGACGTCCTCCTGGGTGTAATTAGGTGAATTAACCCCTCCTTAGTAGGTGGGACTAATTACGTTACCGGGAATCTTAGTTTCCGGCGAGATTTGCACAGGAAAGCTTCACATGTGAGGCGTTTATGGTAATCCTTTATGGTTTCGATGGTGATTAATCTTCGCCAATGCCGCGCCAATGTTTCTACGTAATCACAACACTTGACTGTTTTGACTACCTGAGCATAACACATCCTGTTTCATATTCTCTTTCTCTGTTTGTTTTATTCCAATCTCTCTCTTTTCTCTCTCTCTCTCTCTCTTCTCTCTCTTCTCTCTCTCTTTGCCTTTTTCATTATTATTCTATTCTCTTTTGAAAACTGACTGATTCTCTTCTCAGTTCTTTTTCTCTCTGTTTACGTTATTCATATATCATTATATCATTACATCATAATGATTCTGAAATTCGGGAACGAATTGTTACGTGTCAATTCCAAATCAAGTAAATCAATTACAAACCAACGTCTTCAAACCTTCCAACTGGGTCAGAGAATTATTATTATTATTATTTTTTTAACTGCATCAACGAACACTGTTTTATTCTTCTTGCCAACTTTTATGTTCGTTGTCGATATAATTTCTTCACTAGAGTTCACTCAAGTTCAAAATTATTTCACAAGGTATTACAAGTCTGAATGTAAATATTATATATTTCCAGGCTGGGTGAAGTATACAGCGAGGAAAATAATGAAATTATTTACAATAAAATCACTTTTTCTTTGAGGAGGAGATTCAGAAAGGACATGCCTACATTACCTCTCTGCATCTATATAAAAGCTAAATTACATCTATTAATTGTAACTATAAAGAATCTTAGGTTGAACGAGACTGGACGAATAAGCGCAGGTTTTTTTTTCACGTGGAAGAAAAGGGAAGAACACCAAAATATGTTAAAAATGGAAGCAAACATTTTTGGTACCAACTTTCCTTTTTTCTTATTCTCATTTCCATTAGGTTTTCCTCTACAAGTTCAGCATAATTTCACCTCTACTTGTTATGTTCATCCTTGTGCAGTTCTATATTTCCAAAGTTACCTTAGATGTTGGTTTACGGTTGGTTTTGTGTATGTTTTTCTCTCTGTTTCTGTCTTTGTTATGCATATTTCTGTGGTCGACATCTTACGGTGCCCTTTAAATTACCCTTGCCCACAAACTGAATGCCTCTCTCGATACTGTTATTGAATTTATATACTTACTTTGATGTTAAAATCTGTATATTCAAATCATGGAAAATACTCATGACAAGTATTCAGTAGTCGAGGGCAATTCTTTGTCCTCACTGTTGTCAAGCATGGAGGTTTGGTATAAGCTTGTGGTTGATGGTCTGGGAATTCCAAGAGATCTTTCCATGTTCATAAAACTTGGTAATAACTTATCGTATGCAGACTCCAAATCATGCTTTCTTAATAAAGAATAAATCTCCGTTTCCCTCTATAAATCTTCCGCTCTAAGAGGACATAGAGTAAGATTTTATTCAAATAGAGGAAAGTGAGAACAATTTAAGTTCATCGATACGCTGACATCATACGGATCACACTTGTATGATAATGCATTTCAGTCTTTCCGTTCGGTCTTTTCTTCTCTGGCTGTCTCACTCTTTCTGTATTCGCAGCTTTTACTTACGAATCAGACTCGTTTTCTATTGATTATATGTTTATTCTATCAAAGATGAAACATGAATAATAATATTTACGTTCGTAATAAATCAAGCTTTGGCCTGGAGAGAGAGAGAGAGAGAGAGAGAGAGAGAGAGAGAGAGAGAGAGAGAGAGAGAGAGAGAGAGAGAGAAAGGAAAACTAACCTGGGAAATGTCAGTGAAATCTTGGAATCACGAACACATTTATTATTACCTTCAAAACGAGTGAATCCGCTGAGCATAAAATGAGTATAACTTTGATCAGGATATGGAAGGCAACGAAGAGCCTCCCTCCTGAAGCGTTGAGAACCAAGGCCGTGTAAAGATTCCCAATGGAGACCAATATATAACTGAAGAGTACACAGAGTATAGGACCACTGCAGAACTTCATCAAATTTTCAACGATGCTGTCTATTTTGACTAAGAAATGACAGATTTGGGTAACATCTGCGACTTCTGGAGGATTGTATTTTGAGTCTTGGATGTAAGCACAGGGCAACGCAGGATCTGGAACGGCTGAACGACTGATTTCTCTCTGACTCCAGGTATTCGAGATAGTTGAGCCTTTGAAACTTATAGAATCCGAGTGAAGAGCGCCTTCTGTGTCTGTCTCTTGGACCAAGTGTAACCAGTTTCTGTGAATTGCTGACATTTCTGCGTCGAGTTTCAAAGACAATGCTTTTGACACAGTGTAAACCAGTCCGTACGCAGAAAGCAGGTTGCTCATGGGCACAATCAGAAATATGACTCTCAAGGCGATCATCATTCCCTCAGCAAATGGATCTCCATTAGATGTTAATAAGACCAGTGTGATCGAGGTGAGTAATTCAGTGCATAACGCAATGTACATTGGCAAAAATTGAACTTGAAATAACTTTGACTCAATAGAGATATAATTAAAAATCAACTGCATTGCTTTAACTAAATGTCTTTTATTGATCATAAAAAAATGTGCGAGATCGTCCCTAAAACTGGAATCACTAACAAAATAGCATTACCGATTACACCCTTTCACATCGCTCTTTTCGTAAGGAATGCAATATAAGCAGACGCACGCACTGGCAGCGTTGGCTAATAACAACAGCAAAAAGGACCAAAGTGAGAAGAAGTAGTCTTCCAGGAAAATCACCTCTCCGTCTCTTTCTTTTGGGTTACTTCTATATGATTCGTTTTGCTTCCATTTTCCTCCATGCCTTCGATTCAGTGTGATTCTGTAAGGAAATCCGCCATACAGACGTAAGCATTTCAGTATGAAGATTAAGGGATGGCCCATGTTGTCTTTGTGCAGACGATATCAGTTCGAAAAATGTTGTTTAAGGATAATCGGTTTCATGAGTTTCTTTCCTACAGACAAGAATAAGAAAGTGTGATCAGTCGCCTTCTCCTGACTTGGCAGCACCTACGCAAAACGGCTTCGGCAGTTGTCGAGAAACAACTGAAGTTGTCGATACATTCCCTGCTCTTGTCTGCTAAGTGACAGTTGCCTGATGTCGTTTATCGCTAGCTTTGTTGTGTTACTGGCGGTTATTTGTTTTACGTCCCAGTGAGGAATTAGAAATAGCTCAAGGGTTTCCGATGCAATTTAATTTTAGTAACAGGGGCAATACTCTTATGCTGAACAAATTCTAATAAAGGTCGTTGATTCTAGTGAGTTTGATGAATTAAGTTCTTCTCTCTCCTTTTTTTTTCTCGTTGAACAAACTAAGAAAATATTTACTCAATCAATGTTGTAGCAATAATGTTGGCTCAATAGTAGGGCGTGGCTGTATATCTATCTTTCTATCCATCTATCTTGCTGTCTTGAAAAGATGGAAGAAGAAAACTGATTATTATAAAACGAAATTAACTTATTTTTCATTTGCGTAGGATGAGCTGATGATCGATTTTGTGTTTACTCTGAAAGAAAAATGAAGAGGTCTAATTTTTTATTGCTGCAAGGAACCTAAAACCATCGTGCAACTACGCTTCTGCCTATCGACTTGTATGTGACAGGAATGAACAGAGCTTCAAGCTATCACTTTTCACTACCATTTAATAAAAAGAAAACTCCAAAAAGGTGCTTTTCAATTTCTTCAAATACATAAGTGTATTAAAAAAGAATTTTTTTAAGAATAATGCAATAGATAATAAAAGAAGATACTGGGGCATATGGCAAAAACTTTGATCAGTGATAAACTGGGGAAAATGGGAGTTCCATCATAATTTGAAGATAACCCTTCATCCTCATCAGCATATTATCACGATTCCAGTCGAAGAGCTAAGCTCGAGATAAAGACTGTGCTGCTGCAGACTTTCACAACGTCATCAGGGCACAGAGTGTCAAAGCAGAAATATAATTATGTTAGGTGGTTCAAGTGGCTTTCATTTCCCTTCATGGAACATTTTCAAACAACATTAGCTTCACTACAGATTACTTATTCATTAATCAAGAAATTTTTATTGATAAAGAACAGTTCAGCATGATGTTAACATTTATGTCAAATTTTATTTAGAAATTTCCTGTGTAGTAGTGTATATATATATATATGTGTGTATATATATATATATATATATATATATATATATATATATATATATATATATATATATATATATATATATATATATATATATAGAAAGAACTGGAACAAAAATTCTATTATATATACATATATATATATTATATATATATATATATATATATATATATATATACTGAAAATATATATGATATATTATACTATATATATATACTACACCATTCCCTGATCCCATATAACATCTCAACTTAAACAAAAATTCTGTTTGGTGATAACATCCACTGAACTTAACATGTTTTGACGATTATTTTTCGACGTGATACGACTACACCATTCCCTGACCCGGTCCCTGTCCCGATTGAGGCTGAGTGCAGCTCCATTTCTCATAAGTGGAGACTTGACTTCGCCCACAAGTATTGCAACATCGGCATACTGAACAATCTTGTTTTACAGGCCAACAACCATATCACTTGTATATGTAACACAGAATGAGCCTGCCTTTACTCGGGATTATAGAAATAGCAATCCTCCTAAACGCTGGATGCCCCAGTAAAATCTTGTTTCCCAAGTTAACTCCTCTCACCATCAAAAGTGATTCCTGTATTAACTGGTTCCCTAGTGAGAAACAAATATCTGCAACTCCTACAACGTCCAGTTTATGAGTTTGGACATCGCACACTTTATCCTCTGAATGCCTTAGTCGCAACTGAGGGAACTTTAATAAAAGTCGAACTCCATTAGACTGACCATCACCCCTGTATCCAAAAAAATTATCAAGACTCGATCCAGCTACGACTCCTTTCAGCACCTCTCCTGTATCTCCCGAAAGTCCTAAATGACATCAACATTTTATCCTTTCCCCTTCGTTTGTTCCGCCCTCCAAAAATTCTGTCTGTTTTGGGAACTTCGTGTACATCCTCCTTGAAGAGCTTTCTTATAGGACTTCCAAAATTCTGGTTTACTAGTCTATCATTACCCTTTTTGAATAACGGACAAAACCGCCAATTATGTGAAGGATTCTTACACATGCCACATGTTGGCTTCGGCAACACTTCTTAGTATGCCCCTGTCTAGAACAATTAAAGCAACGAACTTGAGGCGTATGATCCGTAGATTTTCTGCCACTCTCCACTTGACAGCAAAAATACTACTGTACAGTGGAAGCAAAGTTTGATTCTCTCTGCGGTGAGTCCCTTTGACCTATTGTCGTGCTTGTAAGCGTTCCACTGAAAAATGTGCTATCTACCGTAGGATATTTCGACATGTTTTTCTTGATCTGGGAAAAGATAAAATATTCCTCAGAAGTAGCTTCTATCAGACTATCAAAACTGCTAATTATTGCATTGGCACGTCAGTTAACAACCTCGAGAAATGCAGTAACTTCTGAAAATTTTCTAATGGAATAGAACCTCCATTTAACCAGTCCAAGCCTCTCAATTTCCCCACCAAATCCATTGCTTCATCAAACAATTGCAAGATAATCCACCATAGAACTCTGTCCTTTCCTAATTTTATAAAATGCTCTCATATCCCGAACCAAATCACCATATTCATCCGCCGCATACGCAGTACTTAAAAATTTCTTTAAATCCCCCCAAGTCGTACACCTCCTGAACTCAAAACTTCGACAACATTTCAACATCCAAAGCAAGAAGTTCTTTAGCTTCATTAAATGCATCTCCACCATTCGTGATTTTTTGGTAGTTAAGAGATTAACAACACTTTTGATAAATATCTTCACTGGCTGTCTCAAACTACCATTTGCCAAACCAGAAAAGGGTTGGACAGGTGACGTAAACATCGTAATCCTATAAGTCAACGATTTATCTACCGGCGCCCTGTCTGTCATTTTGCTAACTTTCCCCTTCTTATTTCTGTCTAAACCAAAAGAATCACACACACACACCCAATAAAATTCCGCCTGATCTTAAAAGCATGTTAGATTAATATCTTGCACAATACCCTCTTAAAAAAAAACACTATCATCGCAACCATTCATAAACCCAAAATCACTTCTTAACCCCACCCCACTTGACAAACAATGACCTCACAACCATTGACGCACAGCTGATCTCAATGTCATATGTTTTCAAAGTTTAACTCCGTGGTCTCCCACAAAAAAAAAAAAAATAAAGAATATCGCCACCAGATGTCGCCACCGATATCGTCTCTGTGCAAAAAATGCTTACTAACGCGACAGACCACTGTCTCTAAGCAGAAAAGCCACGTTATATCCCATACACAGTACAACCCATTTCCTGCATGCACATAAGAAAGATATGTTTCAACCCGAAATAACTCGATAAGAAAAAATAGCAAGCATAAAGAAAACTCCGAATATACTGCAATAAAAACTAAAAAATAAAAGAACTCACTTTTTCTCCTTACCCCACACTGTTCTGCAACCACTGATATTCACGAAATTATAAGCACACTTTTAAACTAAGGCACGAAAATATATGATTATGTTTAGACCCGCGCTAAAGCACTCGATAATCGACTTTTACTGAGACACTGACTTAATCCAGACTGAATCCGATAACTGGACACCACCTGCATTTGCGCTAAAAATGCAACACATTACTGACCCCTCTAATCTCCCCAGCTATGCTTAAATCCTTTGTCTATTGTGTTTCCATGTACAATATCCTATTTACTATCATCAGTCATACATCCCTCTGCTCCTCTCCTACGTGAATTCATAACACTGTGAAAAACTAAGTGTTTTACCACTGCCACCAAATAATCTGCAACACAGAATGATCCTGCAGTTATCTTACCTGTAGTGTTGGTAGACATGGGCGAGCAGCCCTCTCTCTCTCTCTCTCTCTCTCTCTCTCTCTCTCTCTCTCTCTCTCTCTCTCTCTCTCTCTCTCTCAGGAAAACTAAACCCTACATCTAATGTGTATAAATCGAACCTGGTTTATAAAAAAAATAATTTATTCTGTAAATCTAGCATATGACAGGTTAAAAATGAGATATGATAATAGAAAATTACTGAACCACTTCCCATACACATTAAACACTTATAAAATAATAATAAATGGTGGGATTAATTCCCATCCCCAATTCAGTCACTAGGTGTTCTCCATTTTAACATTTTATGTCTTATGTCACCAGTTCACTTAAGTGGCCATTTTCCATAGTGGTCATGAGCATGTGCATGTGCATGACTACCCATGAATCATCTGTATAGAGAGAAATCATCTCCCATTAGTATTGAAACCAACTTGGTTCACATTACCACCATTACACCACATAGAAAGAAATGTTAAAAGAAATGATGAGGCACTAAAATGTGAAGTTACTATTTGTCTTTAACACTGACCCTTACAGCAGGGAAACTTGGGCCAGAGTCCTTCTCACTTGGAAGCCCCAGGCAATTATTTCAAAAGCCATTACTCATGGCACACAAAGGTACAAAGCCCTTCTTCACGACACACCCATATTCAGGTTCTAACTGGACAAAGCTTCTAGAACATTTGAGACAAAATGCTGAGGAGACCTTCTGGCCACGTGTCACTGATATGGCTGTATCTAAAGTGACTTTCGTTCAGGCACTCCGTGCTGAGCTTTGCAGGATAGCGGGCATTCACCTATGCGCTGAAATGCGCTGAATGCCACAAAACACTACAGTGTCACATCCTAACAGAAACTTATACACTAAAAATAACAGTGGACCAGGAACACTACACTGTGGAACTCCAGACAAAATATGTTTTGGTTCACTAAAGATCCCATCCACTGCAACTTGCTGCTGCCTACCTGTAGGGAAATCTTGAAGTAATCCTGGAATATATCCACCAACTCCAAGATTCTGAAGTTTATAAATAAGTGCCTTGTGATTTACTAAATCAACAAGCACAAAAATCTATTTGAATTACTCTGCACTCAAAACCCTTATCAAGGTTCCCTTGCAAATGGCCAGTCAAGTCTAAAAGAGCATGGCAGATACCTAACTGTTTCCTTTGTGCATATTGACTATCAACTAACAATCCTTTAGATTTCACGTACTTATATAGTGGCTTAAAAATAAGTTTTTCAGTAACTTTGGAGAGCACAGGGAAAATAGAGGTTGACCTGTAGTTACTGCAGTCTGCAGATATGCCACTCTTTGGAAAAGGTTTTGTATTACTAAGCTTGCACTTTTCCGCAAAGATACTACATCAACACAAAAATGTATAGAATTTACTTATCTTGGGAGACAACACACTAGAAACTTTTTTAAAAAACAAAGGGAAGAAATCATCAGGCAGGATCTCCACCCCAGCTATCAAGACTGTCCAAAATTTTCTTAATATCCCTAGAGCGAAATGCAAATTTTGTAGGAATAGGTTTAGGATGACAAGTATCAAGGGGAGGGACACCCTCAGTTGATTGCTCAGCTTCAAAAGCTTGATGAAGCAGTTCAGCCTTTTTGCTAGGGCCTGTAACCAATCTACCATCATCTGTTAGTAGTGATAGAATGGAAGATGAGCCTGACCCAAAGATAGATGATGCCAGTTGGGCCTCAGATGAGGTTGAGAAATTCCTTCAAGTTTCCTCTTTAAGGATTTACGTAATTTCTCTCGGCTGTATGGTAAGTTCTATTTGCAGCACGGTGAGACTCAACAAAAATGGCGTAATTTTCATTTGAATGATTTTGTCTCCATGCGTTGAATTTCGTCTGTTTGTCATGGTAAGTTCGTCTACATGTATCATCAAACGATGGCTGGTCATTTGTCCTAAATTTGATGATCTTTCTAGGGACATATCTTATTAAAATCAGCATTTCTTTTAACTTCTTCGTAGGATCAGGATCAAATATAGCATCTAAGATATTAAGTGCCTGACAAGCTTCAATAATGCGAGCCAAATGGGCTCTTGATTTTAGCCAGACCATTTTTCTGATTGATAAGAAGTTCCTCATATTCACAGACCTTGGACTTGACAATAGCTGGAACATCTGTGAATATGAGGTCTAACCTATTACCAGAAATGTGCACGGGTTCCTCAATTACCTGGACAAAATCGGAGGACACAGAACTTAAGAGTAGACCAGCCAAGTTGATCTGTGGAATTTGAAATTAGCCACTCACTGTGCTTTACATTAGTCTCCACAACAATGAATGAAGCTTTGGAATTCTGTGACTAAGCTGTACTAATCCCCTCCAAGAGACAGTCATATATAGAATCGTCGATATTTGGACTCCAGTAAACAGCAAATATGTATCCTTCGTAGAACTTACTGAAAATTTTATAACAAAGAACTTCTTAGCAACTACACTCCAAATTTTTCTGACCGTGAATAGGTTGTCTGGACTTTGTGTATACAGCCAGGCCTTCTGCATGTAGGATGCTACACTGATAAATAAAGTCAAGGCCATCAAATTAAGGGATTAAAAACACAAACTTTGACTTGTCACTCCGTAGTTATGGGCACAACTCTGAAGATAAAGAAAATTTTATCTTAAGCCACAAATATTTGAGTAAAGTACTCTGCAATTTTTCTCACTGTAATGAGTATTAGGTCCAGGCCTCAGGTCAATGTCCCCTGAAATGAATAAATAAATATGATCCCGATTAGTTTACTGTTATGGATGAGTTTTATTATATTGAAGGAAGATAGTAAAAAACCTTCATTCACATAAGTGTTTTTGTGAATTCACTTAGTTACAAGTATTTCTTGCTCTGAAAAAGACCTGTTTTAAAGATAAATCAAGGCTTTACAATGTATGTCTTTTCCCGTATATATTGTTTAAACAGATTTTGAAGTAAAGGAGACATAATCATCAAATTTCACTGTAGTTGACGGTTAGTAAAGCCCAACAACTCGGAGTACACAAAAACCCTGACTTTGGCCCTCTATAAATCTGGTAATTTTCAACCGACTGTGATGAAACTCTGGGTTTAGAAGTTTCCCACTAAGATCTCTAATCGTGCCAAATTTCATCGAAATCCGTTAAGCTGTTCTGGATATCCATATATCGATTTTTGATGTTCAGGGGATGTGGTAGCGGGTGGGTGGGTGTGGGTCCTGACATACCTGTGGAGTAATAACGGTAAAAGATACAGCCATGAGACTTAGTTTTCTGATAATTCGTATTCTGGAGGGGTCTCTTTCGGGGTTTGTTTTTTGAAATAATGAAATTTAAAGATACAGTGGGCCATTCAAGGTAGCCCCAAAAATTTAAATTTCCCGATGCCCTGACTGCTCACAACATCAGGAGAGATGACAATTTCTTAATGCGTGTGAATAGTAAGTGGTGTTAGGAGAAGCTGCCTGGCTTACTCTCAGTTATCTATCTATCACAAGCAAAAGTGATGAAATCACAAAACGGGTGGTAAAGCCCAGCCACAAGAGACAGATATGGAGGTCAGGTGGTAAAAAGGAAGGAGTGGGGCTGGGGCGTAGGGCTTTACTCCGCAACCTGATAAATTATGATGAAAGCAAAAAGTAGAAGTAGGGGTCTTTTCTCAATCAGTATAGAAAGAGAGTGCCATTGCAATACGCACAACGCTAACCATACCTGAAGAGATAGACACAGGCACTTCTTCAAGCAATACAATTTGAAGATATATAGCAAATGTATCCACTCAGAAGCGCACGATCATATAAACACAATTCTTCTTTGTGGGAAACAATTTTTTTCTTCTTTTTTGTCGTCGAGAATAGTACGGTGAAATCATCTCGATTGTTGTTATTGCTGTTACGGAGACTAGAGTAATGTTCAACAAAAACTTAGGCCAGGTCAGTGTTGGGTGGTACTGGATTCAAGGACTCTTGCTGAATTTTCACATCATCAGCAGTGATTCGTCCAAACCGAAGCCTTTTCAATATGCATATTATAATGGCACTCGCTTTCTATACTGATTGAGAAAAGACTTCCACTACTATTGTTCGTTTTCATCATAATTTATCAGATTGCGGAGTAAGGTCTCACGCCCCACTCCTTCCTTTGTACCCCCTGTGGCTGGGCTTTGCTACCCCTTTGTGATTTCATCACTTTTACCTGTGATTTCAGTCCTTTTTTCCAATGGCAGCGCCATAGATCGAGAAAAATGTGGTAACATAGGAATGGGGTTGTTTAGTTTTTAGATATAGTTTTCTTAGACCTATGTGGCTTGTCCGTGATAATAGTCATTTGCTGCATAATTAAACAGTATATATATATATATATATATATATATATATATATATATATATATATATATATATATATATATATATATATATATATATATATATATATATATATATATGTATGTGTGTGTGTGTGTGTTGTGTGTGTGTGTGTGTGTGTGTGTGTGAGTGTGTAAAAACTGGGGTAGGACAACGATAGCGAAAACCAAAACCTCGTAGGGAAAGTCAACGTGTGTGATAAGTTTTAATTAAGACCAGACCACCCATAAACCATTGGGTCACTATTTTAGTTACTACATTTTTGACAAAAGGCCCATATCAGTACCATACCTATAATCATACCCATATCTGCACCATACCTATACCAATACCCATACCCAATTCCATACCATGCCCATTTCCATATCTGTACCATACCTATACTCACACCTATACTCATACCCATATCTGTACCATACCCATATTCATACCATGCACATGCCAATAGCCATATTCATACCATACACGTACCCATACCCATATCTGTAAGATGCCCATACCCATACCTATACCCATATCTGTACCATGCACATACCCTTACCCATATCTGTACCCTACCTATACCCATAGCTATACCCGTACCCATTCCCATATCCACACCATACCAATATCCATAATGATACCCATATCCATGCCCTTATCCATACAATACCCATAGCCAGCAATACCCATACTCATATACGTACCATATCCATACCCATACCCATACCCACAGGTAAATTAACCCTACTAAGAATAGTCAGCAGAAGTCTATGGGCAGCACCAGCCCCTTTTACCTTCCTGTCTATAAACAAACAAACAAACAAACAAACATTTCAGAGTTTTAGTATTATACTAGACAATCCGTGACTTTTTTATCTACTACATTTTTAACAAAAGGTCCATACCCATACCCATGCCATACCCATACATGTATCATACCCATAACATACCCTTACCCATATCCATACCATACCCATACCCACCTCCATAATATACCCATACCCATATCCATAACATACCAATACTCATGTCTGTACCATACTTATACCCATATCCATTCCATACCCATACCCATATCTTTACCATACTCATACCTATACCCATACCCAAACCATACTCATACCCATGGCCATACCCAAACCCATATCTGTACCATACCCATACCTATACTCATGCCAAAATCCATTCCATACCCATACCCATATCTGTACCATACTCTATCCATACCCATAACGTACCACACCCATACCAATGCCCATACCCTTACCCATATCCCTGCCATACTCATACCCATATCGATACCATACCATTCCCATACCCATATTCATACCATACCCATATCTGTACCATACCCATACCCATACCCATAACCACAGCTAAATTAACCCTACCAATAATAGTCAGCAAAAGTCTACGGCAGCACCAGCCCCGTTTACAGGGGAGTGGAGGGAAGGGGGAGGGTGGAGGGGGGGGGGAAGTGAAGGAAGAGTGAAGGGGAGGGGGAAGAGTAAATGGTGAGGGAAGGTGGAAGGGGGTAGGAGGGTGAGGGGAGGGGATGGGGAATGGGTATGGAAGAGTGAAGGTGGAAGGCGGGAGGGTGGAGGGGAAAGGGGGAAGGTGAAGGGGAAGGTGAGGAGAGGGGGGAGGAGGAATGGAAGGGGGAAGGGGAGAGGAGGGGGAAGGGAAGGGGAGGGGAAGGGGATGGAAGAAAGGGGAGGGAAGGGGATGGAACGAGAGGGAGGTAAGATGGAAGGTGAGGCAGAGGGGGAGGAGGAAGGGAGGAGGGAGGGAAGAGGGAAGGGGAGGGGGAGGGAAGAGTAAAGGAGAGGGGAAGGACACAGCTAAATTAACACTTGAAATTGTGCTCTGGGAGGGGAGGGGAGGGAAAGGGAAGGGGGAAGGGAGGGGAAGAGTGAGGGGGATGGAAGAGGGAAAGGGAGGGAAGAGGGAAGGTGAGGGAGGGGTAGGAGGAAGGGAAGGAGGGGGAAGTTTTAGTATTATACAGATAGATAGATAGACAGATCGATAGATAGGTAGATAAATAGATAATTGACAGAAAGTCGGCCAGCTTCTCCCAACACCACTTGCTATTCACACTCATTAAGAAAACAGCATCTCTTCTAATGTTGTGAGCAGTCTGTACCTGAGAATCAGGAAATTTGAATTTTGCGGGATACTTTGAATGGCCCACTCTACCTTTAAAATTCATTTCAGAAAACAAACCCGGAGGGGCACCGCTCTACAATACCAGCTTTCAGAAAACTAAGTTTCACGGCTGCATCTTTTACCGTTATTGCTCCACAGCTGTGTTAGGACCCTCACCCACCCACCCACCCAACCACCCCCTATCACTTCCACTGAACGCCAAAAATCGATGTCTGGATCTCCGGAACGGCTTAACGGATTTCGATGAAATTTAGCACAATTAGAGATCTTGTTGGGAAACCTCTAAACCCAGACTTTCATCTCGGTCGGTTGAATATTTCCACAGTTGCAGAGGACCAAAGTTGGCGTTTTTGTGGACCCTGGGGCACTGGGCATTACTGAAAATCCAGGGCTCCTTGCAGCTAAGCCCCGCTTACTGCACGGCAGTGATTGGCTATAGTACATTCACATCAGCCGTGCATTTGGTGCCTAGCGCTGTCCCTTACAACGCTCCTGATTGGCTAGTGGTCAACCAATCACAGCGCTGGAAAATGGGCAGTGTGCAGTCTCTCAAAACTCCGGAGAGTAAAGATCTCCCCTCCGAGACCTGAGGAACATGTCTTTCAAACGTTATAACTTTCATTACATCTCAGTTTTACCGAAAGAATAGTAGTGTTTCCCAGTTTCATCACTAAACATGTCAAGCGAATGGTTGAAGGATTATAATGATATATGAATTATTTACTTCAATAAGCTTAATGGTAAGATATTTGATAGTGAAATAAACAAGAAATTTTTAAAGATAAAATGTATTCTTTCATTCCTTACATGGCATCACAGTGCATTCATCATTTATCGTCTTGTGTCTCATAAAATTTCGTAGCTTAAATGTCATGGATGGCAATGCTACCCAAAAAGTATGGGTAGGGCTATCAATCAATAAGAAAATAACAAGCAAGCGACTAAGAATATTAAAATGTGTGGGGATGCACACAGACTATAGCATATATCCCGGGCAACCAGCCAGCTCTTTACACATTCCTTAGGCCTACTTCTAACGGAATCTCTTGCTTTTGCTTGTTGTTATTTGGGGCCATACTTGAATGACGCTTATATGTCAGATCTTGCATTCAAGTTCAATAAACGAGCCTAGGATTATGTAATGACTCGTCTATGGCCGTCCGAATAAAGAGGTAACTTTACACAGGTACGACCAGCTGCACTTGACAGTAGGCCTACAGTAGCACCCTATCAGGGGCCGCGATACGGAAAACAATTAAAATGAGTAATTATAGACTACATACAAACCTAGATACATAGAAAAGTATGCTATGTGTATGTAACTTTTTTTTTTGTAGGGGAGCGAGGCGGCTCACAATATTAGAAGTGTAGCTGATTGCAGACGGCCATGGACGAGTCATTACATAATCCTAGGCTCGTTTATTGAACTTGAATGCAAGATCTGACATACAAGCGTCATTCGAGTATGGCCCCAAATAACAACAAGCAAAAGCAAGAGATTCCTTTAGAAGTAGGCCTAAGGAATGTGTAAAGAGCTGCTGGTTGCCCGGGATATATGCTATAGTCTGCGTGCATCCCCGCACATTTTAATATTCTTAGTCGCTTGCTTGTTATTTTCATATTGATTGATAGCCCTACCCATACTTTTTAGGTAGCATTGCCATCCATGACATTTAAGCTACGAAATTTTATGAGACACAAGACGATAAATGATGAATGCACTGTGATGCCATGTAAAGAATGAAAGAATACATTTTATCTTTAAAAATTTCTTGTTTATTTCACTATCAAATATCTTACCATTAAGTTTATTGAAGTAAATAATTCATATATCATTATAATCCTTCAACCATTCGCTTGACATGTTTAGTGATGAAATTGGGAAACACTACTATTCTTTGGGTAAAACTGAGGTGTAATGAAAGTTATAACTTTTGAAAGACATGTTCTTCAGGTGTCGGAGCCGAGATGTCCACCGTCTGGAGCTTTGGGAGAGACTGCAGGCTGGACATTTTCCAGTGCTGTGATTGGCTGACCACTAGCCAATCAGGAGCGTCGTAAGGGACAGCGCTAGGCCCCAAATGCACGGCTGATGTGAATGTACTATAGCTCTCGAAGGGAATGACGTCACACTAGTTAACAGTCCAAACGATTACCAGCAGTGTTGCCAAAACGCTGACCAATGAGGATATATGCGGACGAGATGCCGCCCTGAGGAGACGATTGCAGAGTTGAGACCCGCAGTCCGCAAACATGCGGACCTTGGCCCGCAGATTTTTTCTTCAAGTTTTAAATGGTATTTTCAGAATCTAGTTTTTCCCACTTTTAAATTTTTTTAACAGAATAAAATTCTTGCAAAGAACATGTGCTTTTCTTAACACACCTTAAATATTTTCAGTGTTTTGAAAAAGAACCACTCGAACAGTCTTGTGTTTTGGCGCCGAAATCAGTTGTAAGAAGTTCGTAGCATCTAATTCCTATCAGGAGATTATCGCCAGAGGAGCCCTGAGGACGAGGAGGCACTTGCGTGACATTTGACTTATCATTGCTTGTAAACCGGTAAGAAAACGTTAGTAAATCTGAAAATGTATATAAGATTAATGATTACGCCTGTGTTTGACATTCAGAATTTCTTTTCAGTGAACAAAGCCAAATAGCATTAGGCCTAATCTAGATATCATGCATAAAGAATTCTAAGTTTTCAAATAAAGACATGATGAATACCATGACTGAAAATAGTCATATGTTATAAAGCGTTATATAATTTACAAAGTGAGATGAGTGTGCTTTGAAGGAAATGTCAAAATAACAGGATCATGAAAAGGTGATGGAGACTTTTGTGCCATTTTCTCGGTGGTTTACAGTGCCTCATAAATTCACCAATGCAAGTGTAGGCGTATGTTAGAAATCTGCCTGAGTATCAGTATCATTAATAAAGTCAACAGTTTCAATAAGCATAACTGTTTTCTTTAAGTGAGTGTTATGGTTTAAAGCCCCTAAAACATCTCGCCATAAATATTCAAGGTATTTGTTGGTTTACCTAGTACAGAACGTAGGGCAGAAAACCAAACGAAATACAACCACTCTTAGGAGGGGAATAGCTTGCAGCAGCGCTTTAGAACATTTTAGTTTTACAATGTAAGTAAAACATTTAAATCTGTCTAGCTATCCTGAAGCCATAGTGTCATAGATAATGATCATAATTGTAAAACGATGATCTTTAAATATATAGGTAAGCATACACACCTAATACACATTTGTATATATATACACATTATACATATGTGTATACATATATATAACTATTGTATAGGTGTGTAAATTATGCCTTGGTGTTTTCTGTATTTCTTCAGGTTTTTTCAGTGACTACCAAACAGACATTTTTGTGATGCTTGGCTGCACGAGACTACGTTTGAAGAGTGGCTGAGTAATTGTAGAGATGATCCATACAAAGCAAGATGCCTCGTATGTAACCTCTCATTCTCTGCTGAAATCTCTTCCTGAAAGGCACAGGGATAGCCAGAATCACACAGGAAATATGTTACTTCAAGAGCGTGGACCAGATAATGAGCAGGCGAACTTTAACATGAATGTCAAGAAAGATGAAGTCAAAATAGATCTATTTTGTACTGATCGTAACATACCATTTCTGACTGTTGATTATTTAGTGGACATCTTAAAAGATATAGCTCCAGATTCAAAAATAAATCAATCATTGCGATTAAAAAGAACAAAAGCTAGGTTTTTCAACAAAACGAGTTTCACAATGGAAAGTAAACTTTTAGACCTAGTCAATGTATACGATGGGGGTAGTACTGCAGGGGGCAGCACTGGAGAAAATCCATTTCATGTTAAGATCTGTCTCACTGAAAATGGTATTATTCCAATGGAAAACTTGATAGGCTTTGCTGCAGATGGTGCCAGCAATATGATGGGTCAGCATAACCCAGTAGCCAGTAGGTTGAAGGAAGAATTTCCAGGTATAACAATAATTAAATGCATCTGTCATTTAGCTCCTATTTGTGCTTCTCAGGCAGCCAAAGAGCTTCCCCGTAAAGGTGAGGATTTAATCTGAAAAAGATATATGTATTTTCCCTAAAGCTCTAAAATTTTTTGCGAGGTAAAACCTCACAAATTATTACACGTTTCACAGACTAGGTGGTTATCTTTCCAGATGGCTGTAGAACGCGCCCTGGAACAATGGAATTCACTGACTGTTTTTTTTACAGAGAAACATCTTCAAGAAAGATTAATGATGGCAAGTGATGTTCTGCAAACTTTACGTGACCCTTCAGTGTTGCTTTACTTTGATTTTCTTAAATTTGTTCTTCCAAAGTTCACTGCACTTAATCTAATGTTCCGAAGCACGCATTCTACTGTCCATATATTATATACAAAGAGTGTGCTATTGTATTCAGAATTACTGAAAAACTGCATGGATAGGCAATTTGTTCATTCTTGTCCTAATATAGCAACCACTGATCCAGCTGCCGAGAGACATGTTATACATCTTAGGAATATATACCTCGGGTCATATTTTCATCTTCTTGTGCAAAAGGACTAGTATAAATTATGGTGGACAATTTCCGAAATCGTTGCCGGAACTTCCTCATTGCAGCTTGTCAATAAATCAGAAAGCGATTCCCTTTGAGCAAAAATGAACCTGTAGCGAAATGTTCTATTCTTGACATCGATCATGCAGTACGAGGGAGAGATAGAGCGTTCGTATAAACACCCCGACATTGGTAGATTGAGTACAATCCTTCCCGAGAGTATATACCTGTGACTTTCAGTTATTAGATGATGAAAGGAGGCGTCTTCCAGCAGTACAAATTCCCGACAGCTTAAAATGCTGTAATGATGTGGAAAATATCTTCAAAATGCTTTATAATTTTACAGCTAAGCCGTGTG
This sequence comes from Macrobrachium rosenbergii, assembly GCF_040412425.1. Lineage (NCBI taxonomy): Eukaryota > Metazoa > Arthropoda > Malacostraca > Decapoda > Palaemonidae > Macrobrachium > Macrobrachium rosenbergii. The sequence goes on along the minus strand of NC_089797.1, from coordinate 18,959,569 downwards.
GGTCAAGCTTTAGAGCATTGTCTGGGTTTGCTCTGAACATTCTTTCACTGCCAACATCCAATGCAGACGCTGAGCGAATTTTCTCAAAACTAAATGTGATAAAGACAAAACAACGCAACAAATTGGCTAACACCACGTCGGCTTCATTGATAACCCTAGCAGAAATGGTAAAACCTTGGGGAAAACTATATGACTTAGATCCAAATTTATTAAATAGCTTGCAATGCACTGAACAATCTGAGTAGTAGTGGTAGCAAAAATTATCAGCTGATGTTACATTTCTTGAGTTGACGCAACAATACCCTACCACCAGTAACTCCATAGTCACTTTCATATTCATTTTCATGATTTCAGATATTCTCAGGGAACTGTAATATACTTAATATTAACTAAAGTACAGGATTATTGCTGTAATAATTGTATCATTCATAGTTCACACTTTTCATTCTACTGTAATACTGCAATAGTATGACTAGCTCTAAGGTTGTTAATCTATCACTACCTGCATTTAACCGACACCTAACCCCCATTTTTAATTAGTTTCATCTGTACTAATTGTGTAGACTAATTGACTGCATTACTCTTTACAGTCTCCTTTGTAATAGTGCCTAACAACAATAATAATCAGTACTGCCATAACTGCCTCCAATCTTTGTCTCTTGACTCATCTATGCTGTATTGCTAAGTAAATCATATCCTACATAATCCTCATCTAATATATACACACACACACACACACACACACACATATATATATATATATATATATATATATATATATATATATATATATATATATATATATATATATATATATATATGCTATACACGCTTATTTTTATCTTGTTTTGCTATGAAGCAATGATTTGGAATATAAAGAGAAAATAATGTATTTATTTATTTTTATGTTTTATATTTAATGAGTATTCTCAAAGGAATTGTGTAGACTAATTGACTGCATTACTCTTTACAGTCTCCTTTGTAATAGTGCCTAACAACAATAATAATCAGTACTGCCATAACTGCCTCCAATCTTTGTCTCTTGACTCATCTGTGCTGTATTGCTAAGTAAATCATATCCTACATAATCCTCATCTATATATATATATATATATATATATATATATATATATATATATATATATATATATATATATATATATATATATATATATATATATATATGCTATACACGCTTATTTTTATCTTGTTTTGCTATGAAGCAATGATTTGGAATATAAAGAGAAATAATGTATTTATTTATTTTTATGTTTTATATTTAATGAGTATTCTCAAAGGAATGATATTTTTCTTAATATTTCTTAAACTGTTATAGAATATATTCATTTAAATTTTCTGTTGTTTCATTCATACCTGAGATAATTATTAACATATTTGTACAGTTTATCAATAAAGCATTGTTTGTTTTACTGTTATATGATATTCGTTTTAGAAATATCGTTTTACGGATTAAACACCTTTTACTCACCTAATTAATCTATGAAATCTGTTTTAATTCGAACTTACCAACAAAGAAATGTAATTACTTGTGTCTGGACATTAAAAGCAAAGTATGTTTAAAAAAATGTACTCCAGGAATATACATGAAATCACATACAAGTTTTGGTGAAGATCGTGTACAGGATTATAGATACTATAAATCATCTATTTTTAATTATGCCAGAGTAGTCCTATACTGTATGATAACCTTATAGCGGGGCTCAGACCGCAGACTGCGGAGTTAAAGGCTGTCACCGCGGTGCGGAGATCGTAGCAACACTGATTACCAGTACTGGTTTGACTCCGTTCGGTAATGTTATTTCGTGCATGAATCATGACACCACCGATTTGAGTTCCCGGAGTTGTGAAGTTTGCAATTGATGTCTCCGATATTAAATATTAAGTTATATACCATTATGAAGATCTTGGATAATTTTGTCTCTGCATTTTTTTTATCATGCGCAGCCTACATACACAAGCATCTTTTTTTTTTTTTTTTTAAACTGGTCTTGGCCTACATAAACGATCCCACTTAGACAACATTAATTGAAATGAAGCATAGACTTATGCAGCCAGTTCCGATATTAGGGTATTAATTCTTCATAATCCTGCATGCCAAATGTAAATATCATTGAGAGATTAGGTCTACACGTCAACTTCTTATATTTCGAGGCAATGACAGGGCATAGACCTACACGTCATTTTCGTACCGCAAATAGTTTTCTACCCGTATCTGTTGGAAACGGAGTAGCTCCTAATTGATATAGTAGTTTCAACTCCCCGATATACAATGTATATGCATAAAGTGAAATGTGCACGTATAAGCAAGTGCACATACACATACATGCATGGATGACCATAGTAATTGTAACTACAGCCACTTATACCACAGAGAATAAAAGTAAAACTTGCGGGCACGTAGCCTATGGCACATACAGATCAACCATAGGACTGTCCCAGCATTACACACAACTATTGAACTGATCTCAAGTCTCATTGAACTATATTGAAAATATATATTTACAAAGGGGATAACAGATTATATTACTGCGATGAGTAAATACAAGGTTGCTGTAGCATTTCTACGAAAATGAAGGCTATGGTAGGAAGGCATAATAAGGTACTTAACGAAATAAGAAAAAAATAAATGGTGGCTGAAAAAGTTATGCATGAGATGATCCAAACCAGTCTGCGAGTAGCCCATGAAACACTTAATTTTTGGGGCCATTCTTGTAGATCGCCTTGTTGGACAAGTGATACAAAAGTCAGTAAATTCTCTCTCTCTCTCTCTCTCTCTCTCTCTCTCTCTCTCTCTCTCTCTCTCTCTCTCTCTGTTAGGAGAATATTTTAGCGTAGACTATATTCATAAAGATCTCGATTACTTTTAATTAAAACAAATTACTAAATTTCAGGTAACAAGAGTAGGCATATAATTCTTTACATCAGTATTTTACGAATAGGTCTATGTTTATTCCGCAATGTTAGGTTACCATATGAAAAAATTTTCGAAGACACCACAAGCACCGTAACAACAGCAACAAAACCTAGAATAACCACAACAAGAACCACAATAAAACGGCTGAATATAAGTTAGGCCTATAATCCTAACGTCATAAGCTACGTAAACCGACAAAAAGACATAGGAGCTTATAGGTCTACATCCATTTTCATGATCCTGTATTTCGAAAGGAGATAATGTCCTTAAGAAAATTTTCAGCAAATTGTATGCAATATGACTCGTATAGCCTATCATACCGAACTTTAAGTTAAACATAGGCATATTCTGGTTTCGCAGAGTGCAGTCACTGCTTGTCATCCCTCCGAATGTGTAAACGATTGCGATAAAATCGACTTTATGGCCATTAAAATATAGTACAATTTCCTGAAATCAATATGAAATACCAGTCTGCATAACTCTGAGAAAGTCTTTATGTTTAAATTTAGAAAGGTGAACATGCTTGACAATATCAGACGGTAATTATCATTGTCCAGTGATTGAAGTGCACCGATTCGAACGCAGACATTCCCTGTGTCACTGACTCACCTCAGTATTCAGACGAACCTCATTTACGAAACACAACATTGCATGATCGCGGAATACTCCTGATTTCATTCATATTTTCCTTTTTATTACCAGTTTTAGGGAGATGCGTATTACGATTTTATTGCAGGGGATAATATAACGTTTCCTTTTGATAATCAGCAGAACGTATTTTAGTTCGGTAAAACAGCCATTGAAAAATAAATGAAGATGAAAAAAAACACAGATTAACCAACTTTTCGAAACTATTTCCAACCAATCAGTTTCAAGGAATGGTCGTGACGTAATCAGTGGGCGAGGATTAGCTGCAAAGCACGGTGGATTTTGCAATAACCGCCAATTCCCGTAGCGGTGGATCTATTTATCTATCTATATAGTACTAAAACTCCCCCTCTCCTTTCCTTCCTCCTACCCCTCCCCCTCTCCTTCCATCTTCCCTCCCTTTCCCTCTTCCATCCCCCTCACCTCCCTCCCCTCCCCAAGCACAAGGTCAAGTGTTAATTTAGCTGTATCCTCCCCTCTCCTTCCTCTTCTCTACCCTTCCCCTTCCCTCTTCCATCCCCTTCCCATTCCCCTCCTCTCCTCTGTTCCTTCCCTTCCGCGTCTCCTCCCCTGCCTCCTCCCCCTCTCCCTCTGCTTCCGTCTTCCCTCCCCCTCACCTTCCCTATTCCATCCCCTTCCCCTTCTATTCCTGTGTTAATTCAGTTGTTTCTTCCTCCTCTCCTTCCCTCTCCCCTCCCCTTCCCCTTCCCATCCCATTCCTGTGTTAAGTCAGTTGTCTTTTCCTCGTCTCCTTCCCTCTCCACTCCCCCTCCCCTTCCCCTTCCCTCTTCCATCCCCTTCTCCCTCTCCTCCTCCTCCCCTCCTCCCCTTCTCCCTTCTCTTCCCCTTCTCCCTTCCCTTCCCCTTCTCCTTCCTTCCTTCTCCCCCTCCCCCTCACCTTCCATCTTTCCTGCCCCCTTCCCTCCCCTCCCCATCCACCTCCCCCTTACCTATTCACTCCCCCTCCCCAGAAATGGGGCTGGTGCTGCTGTAGACTTTTGCTGACTATTATTAGTAGGGTTAATTTACCTGTGGGTATGGGCATGGGTATGGTACAGATATGGGTATGGGTATGGTATGAATATGGTTATGGGTATGGGAATGGTATGGTATCAATATGGGTATGAGTATGGTAGGGATATGGCTATGTTCATGGGTATGGGTGTGGTATGGGTATGGGTATAGGTATGGGTAGGGTATGGTACAGATATGGATATGGGTATGGAATGGATTTGGGTATGGGTGTGGGCACTGAGATGGGTATGGGTATGGGTATAGGTAGGGTACTGCACAGATATGAGTATGGTATGGAATGGATTTGGGTATGGTTATAGGTATGGATATAATATGAATTGGTATGGGTATAGGTAAGTTGAAAGGTATGGGTATGGCTATGGAATGGATATGGGTATCAGTATAAGTATGGTACAGATATGGGTATGGTATGGACATGGGTATGGGTATGGTACGGATATGGATATGGGTATGGTATGGATATAGGTATGAGTATGGGTATGTTATGGTATGAACATGGGTATGGTATGGATATTTGTATGGGCATCTATATCTTTATGGTATGGGTATGGTATGGTACAGATGTGGGGAAGGCTATGAGTATGGTATGGATATAGGTGTGGGTATGGTAGATATGGGTATGGGTATAGGTATGGGTATGGTATAGATATGGGTATGGGTATGAATATGGTACAGATATTGAAATGGGTATGGTACAGATATGGGTTTGGGTACAGATAAGGGTATTGGTACAGTACAGGTATGGATATGGGTATGGATATGGGTATGGGTATAGGTATAAGTATGGTACAGATATGGGTATGTACAGATACAGGTATGGGTATAGTACGATATGGGTTTGGGTATGTATATAGGTATGAAAATATATCTTAGTTTAACCAGACCACTGAGCTGGTTAACAGCTCTCCTAGGGCTGACCCAAAGGATTAGATTTATTTTACGTGGCTAAGAACCAACTGGTTACCTAGCAGCGGGACGTACAGCTTAGTGTGGAATCCGAACCACATTATGACGAGAAATGAATTTCTATCACGAGAAATAAATCCCTCTAATTCTTCATTGGCCAGTCGGAGAGTCGAACGCTGGGCCAACAGCGTGCTAGCTGAGAGCTCTACCCACCCCTCCAGTGAAGACTGGGTATAGGTATGGGTAGGGGTATGTTATGGATATGGTTATGGGTATGTTATGGATATGGGTATGGGTATGGTACAGATTTGGGTATAGTATTGATTTGGGTATGGTATGGAATTGGGTATGGGTATGGGTATGGGTATGGGTATAGGTATGGTGCAGATATGGGTATGGGTTTGGTTATGGGCCTTTTGTTAAAAATGCAGTAACTAAAAAGGTGACATAGCAGGTCACTGGTGGTCTAGTCTTAATTAAAGATTATCACATTTTGAATTTGCCCACGTGGTTTTGGTTTTCGTGATCGTTGACCTACCCTAGTTTTCACAGACAGACAGACATACACACACACATGTGTATATATATATATATATATATATATATATATATATATATATATATATATATATATATATATATATATATATATATATATATATATATATATATATATATATATACATATATACTGTATATATATACACATATATTTATGTATAAATTCTATAAAGTTAAGTATACCTTAGTTTTACCAAGGTAAAGAGAGTAGAGAGGACGCTCACTTCTATGGTGGGGTAAGTTTGGGGTAGCTAATCCCTCTGCTGGTGTCCAGACGGTCAAACCCAAGTCGAGTGGGTCAGTCAGACGATCGGAATATAGGCGACCCGGAAATGAACTTGTTTTTTGTTGATGTTTTCTTTGTACCCGTCTTTTTTTTCTTTTTTTTATGTAATGCAAGAATGAATACATATATGCACAGACACTCATATATGTGTTTAATTGTTTAAGCATATGGGTATGGAGAGTATTTGACATATTATTCAGTAATTCATAAGGCAAAGAAAAATCAATACTAATCCATGATATGGAGATATTTATTTACAAAAGTACAAATCCATTATTTTGAAAGCTTGAGTATTTTGTTACATTTCGATCTATTAGATACAATTTTATTATTCAACACTCTCATTCTAAAAAACATGCGACATCTTACGAAAAATGTTATTATATCCATAGGGAGCATTACATGTTTTTCAATAATGAATGATAATGCTTGCACATTACCCTTTCCTGGCCTAAGAATATCATATCCATGATGAATGTTGAACAGTTTTTCCATTATTTTCAGCTTTTCATAAAATTCCTTACTTGCCAATGTTAACTTATTTTGCTGTCTCTCAATAACGCTAACCCAAGTGCCACTTTTATTCTCCAACTTGCAGCCTAGAAATTGATACCTAGGAAATTTTGAGGCCATGTATCCGCCAACATACCGAAGACCCTCTCTGTCTGCAACATGTGACAAAGTACTTGTCTGTTCTTCAAATTCCAAATCGTATGTATTGTCGTCTTCTGTGATAAAATCTTTTTCCTCCATGGAAGCAAACACCATGGCTGAGATAGAGAGCTCTTTTTCCAAATCCTTTTCTGCCACATCTTCACTCTTATCATGAGAAATGTATGATTCTTTACACATCGTGGCATCACTACATTGGTTAGGGTTATTGTCAATTCCTTCCCATTATAGAAATGTCTTTACACTGAGAAGATATGACTTAATTCTTCTCTTAAATGTAACCGGACAAGGATGATCGTAGCAAATGCCCATTTGTCTGATGCATCCAAACATATGCTCTAATCCATCCTGATTGAGTCTGTAAATGTTAATATGTATGATACATCATATTTACCTTTCACCATTTCATATAACAGGGGCAAAAGATTTGCATGAAATGATAATTCCTTCTGAAACTGATACAGGCTCACACGTTTACGCCCACACACTCTCATTGTTTTAGCAACGCTTTTCATTTCTCCAGAATTTTATTTTGTTGTGTCAGTTGCAACCCATATGCATTTCTTTGTGCCTTTTTGTCATAAGGAACTCTTGAATTGAATAAATCAAACCATGCATCAGCAAGTTTGATAAAATCTCGAGTACTTTTCCAATGTTTGCTCTCTAAAAGTCCTTGTTTTCCATAAAAGTCTATTGCTTTTGAAGTAGTTTCTGATAGAAGCTGAACGGCTTTCTTCACATTCATGCGTGCTGTTCCCTTAACACATAAATTATTTTCAGTCAAGCGATAGGTGGGTCGTAAATCACTTACACTCTTCTTGACAATTTCTCGTACACATTCACTTTGAACAAAGCTTCCATCACTTAACTGGAAGCCATAATCAAGAAAAATTATTCCTTATTAGTTTAATAAGATGAGGGGGTCGGCAAATACATACACCTCTCTCCAATCATAAGGATTTGAAAATGAAATGGTTTCTGTACTTATACCAATACTATTCCAAAGGCTGACATTTGTAGGGCCCATATCACTTACTATAGCTACCACTGGAAAACCAATACTCTCTACACTTACAATTAACTTGTATAATAAGTCTTTGGTCATATTGGTGTTGAAATTGTAAAAAAACAAGCTGTTTCCATGCTTGTGTAAGTCCTCGAATCATTACACACTGCACTCTAGATTGTGGATCAAATAATTCGTCTATTCCCCTATCGTAGGACCAGATTTGAGAAATTGTACATTCATCAAAAGACATAACACATAATCGTTTATATTCATTCATTGAATGACCATTTTCTTTCAACATTTGAAGCACTGTTTGCAAAATGCCCGGTTCCGCGTCTATTTTTGATGACCAACGTTTTAAAGTACTCTCTGAAGGAAGAGGAATTCCACATTGTTTACGCAAATATTTATATGCTTTAGGACCTATATTCCTTAAAGTTATTGCTCGGCTTATATCAGACACTGACCAACGTTTCATGTATTTACCATTTATGATGCTTTCCACATGAGATGGAGAAAAAGTTTGCCAAGGGATGTCTTGCACCGTAAAACGTCGTTATTTAATTTGTTAATATTATCCACTAACACTCTCTTTTCTTTCTCCCACTGTTCTTTTCTGAGATGAGATTATTTCTTTCCTGCATAACCTCTTCTAGTTGGCGCTGCACATCCTCCAGTGTCTTTGTTTCATCTTGCTGATCTACGTCATCCAAATCTTGCACGAATGAAACATCTCCATTTTCAACATGAATTTCTTCACCACATACTGATCTATTTTCTTCAAATGATTCTTCAACTAATCGTTTCAGATTTCTTCTCTCTGCACGTGATTGTCGAAATCTGTTTAGCTCATCAGTACCTAATATAAAGAAGAAATAATATTAGTTATGCCAAGTAATAAAAAACTCTCTCTTTACTCTCTCTCTCTCTCTCTCTCTCTCTCTCTCTCTCTCTCTTCTCTCTCTTTTATTTACTTCTCAAATTTTATTTACTTTGAAAATATGTTCGATCATAATTTTTTCTTATTATAAGGCTATGAAATATCTCTCTCTCTCTCTCTCTCTCTCTCTCTCTCTCTCTCTCTCTCTCTCTCTCTCTCTCTCTCTCTCTTACTCTTTACGTATATATGTATAACCTATATTTATAACATTGTATATACAGTTATTTCCAAGATTATACATATGGACTAATTACAGTAATATCATTAGAGATGGTTGATACTGACCTTTAGATTTAGGCAAGTGAAGAAGAAGAGTTGGAACTGCAAGTGACTTCAAAAGTCTCTTTCTAGGAGCACTGGTTACATTTGCTGAAATTTGTTCTTGACTTTTTAAATAAGCACTGTCCTCAAAATGTCTGCTACATATCCTGCTGTTAGGATAATTGAATTTGTCTTTTCTACGACAAACATGAATCCACTTTTGTCTTGTTTCTGCATCTTTAGGGAAGCGAAAAAATGATATGCCTTCTTTCTTTCTACCATGAGAATTGCAACCAAACACTGCACAAATAAATGGCATTTCTCGAAAATTACTCTATATAATAAAACGGTAACCCACTGGTGATTGGAAATGTACTGAAGAGAAATTTGTATACTGCTATTGACAATAACACACGAACAACTGATGTGAGTGAAGTCAATCACAGGAGTTTATAGTGACCCAGGTCACAAACCGACCTGTGGACACCAGACACCAGCGGCTTGGGGGGGATAATCCGCACCCCCCCACAAGTGAGCGTACCTGTCTACTCTCTTTACCTTGAGTTTTACCAGACCACCGAGCTGATTAATGATTATGTAGCAAACGAGCTGAGCCGGCCATTATCACGGAGAAGGCACATAGGTCTAAGAAAATTATATCCCGAAGCTAAACAACCCCCTTCCTTTGTTACCACATTTTTTCGATATAAGGCGTTGCCATTAAAAAAAAAAAAAAGAAATTAAATCACAGGCAAAAGTGATGATATCACAAAAGGGGTAGTAGAGCCCAGTCACAAGAGACAGAAATGGAGGTTAGAGGATACAAAGGAAGGGGTAGGGTGCAGGGCTTTACTCAGCAACCTGATAAATTATGATGAAAGCGAAAAGTAGAAGTAGGAGTTTTTTCTCAATCAGCATAGAAAGCGAGTGCCATTATAATACACGTATTGAAAAGGCTTCGGCTTGGACGAACCACTGCTAATGATGTGGAAATGAAGCAAGAGCGCCTGATTCCAGTACCACCCCACACTGACCAGCCCCTGGTTTTTGTTGAACATTACTCTAGTCTCCGTAACAGCAACCACAACAGTCGTCGGGATGAGTTCTCGTAGTATTCTCGACGACAAAGAAGAAAAAAAAATTAGAAAAAAAACTCTTACCCACAAAGAAGAGTTGCGTTTATATGATCGTGCGCTTCTGAGTGGATACATTTGCCACGTATCTTCAAATTGTATTGCTTGAAGTGCCAATGTCTATCTCTCCAGGTATGGTTAGCGCTGTGCTTATTATAATGGCACTCGCTTTCTATGCCGATTGAGAAAAGACTCCTACTTCTACTTTTCGCTTTCATCATAATTTATCAGGTTGCTGAGTAAAGCCCTATGCTCTACCCCTTCCTTTGAATCCCCTGACCTCCATATCTGTCTCTTGTGGCTGGGCTTTACTATACTACCCATTTTGTGATTTCATCACTTTTGCCTGTGATGTACATTTGATTCAACCTATGTAGTAGGCTACATGCGATATACCTAATTGCTGTAAGGGTTATAAATGCCAATCTACTGCTAGTAATGATAATTTCTCCACTAAAATATACACATATTGTATATATATATATATATATATATATATATATATATATATATATATATATATATATATATATATATATATATATGTCTGTGTGTATTGTGATGATGAGAGAGATAATAAACTCGATGACGAAAATCCCGTAGAATATTTTCTTTTCCTTGTCCACCAACGCTTCAATGCTAAAAGAACGTACAATTAACATTAAATTTAATTCATTCATGATTATTAAAGCATAGAGAACTTAGAACCATTTAAGCAAAAAAAACAAAAAAATAGGTCATAGAGATCATAATAGTTAACATTAATTATATGAAATTTCGATGGAAAATCCTTTGACCCAACTGTAGCCCTTTTTTTTTTTTTTTTTGCCACGTAGACTCAGCCGCCCTAGAGAATTTATAGATGAGTGTCCTTCAATGTGGTATCCGAACTTTTACAAACGCTCCTTCGATTTCAGCGAGAGTTCTTTTTCATATTCTAGATGAACATTTCAAGGGTTATTTTCCAGCTATACCAATATTTTGTAAAATTGTTTTTCAATTTTAGATAACATTTCAAGGATAACAGTCCGAAGCTAAATATTTTGTAAAATTGTTGTAAATTTTAGATAACATATATACATATATATAATATATATATATTATATATATATATATATATATATATATATATATATATATATATATATATATATATATATATATATATATATATATATATATATATATATATATATATATATATATATATATATGTAAAATAACTGTGTGCAGCAATCTATAGTTGGGTGTATTTAAAATATATCAGTGCAACCGGCATTCAAAAGGAAAAACCCCTGGATGCCTTTGTTACACTTTACTGGATAACGTGAGACCCATTTAAACAGTCAAACTTGGAATTCATTAAGCTGGCTTTTTTTTTTTGGGGGGGGCACAGTTGAGAGATTGTATTTTGCCATTTCCTTTGTCGCTAACATTTTTCAGTTATTTACAAATAAAACTTCGCATGGTGAAATTCAAATATTAAATGAACAATTAAAATGGAATCTTTCGGGAATATTTATTTAAATAAAGTATAAACAATTTTCCAGTATTCATTTCCATGAAAACTCAGTTAATGTACTGACAGATGTGAAGTGGAGCGTATCAGCACCAATGCGATAATAATGAATTTATTTTCAATTTTTAAAATTTTTATTTTGTGCAGCATTTCATCAGTTGTAATATTACCTTAGAAAAAGAACAATTGCATGAATGATGCTTTCAAGATTAAATTTTTCTTTTAATATTTTATTATTAAAAGAACCTGCAAATTAATTTCTCTATGGTATAGATAAAAAAAAAATTCTGATGTCAGCAGGACTTTTAAACTCTTGGCTTCAGGCTACCGTATGCAATTTTAGGGAAGTGACAAGGTTAATTAGGAATTCCTTCATGAACAACAACTCCCTAATTACAGAATTTCGTAAGACATTTGGGTTTGACATTTCCGGATATGCACTTCTGGGACTTTTTCATATTACAAGGGCAACTTCTAAAAGTTATTCAATAAACATTCAGTAACCATTTAATCAAATGGAAAATATTCACTTATAAAACCACATAAGTGGAAATCATATCTAGATGATAAGAATGATCGAAATCCTATTTTATCGCTGAAAGATGGAACTTTGTGAATTTCATAATATGAACGAATTTGTTACTTTGGCTGTAAAGGAATTTTTGGCATAGAAATGCGAATTAGGTCAGAGAATATTCACTAGAAAAGTGTTTGTGATTATTTTGGCCGTTTGCAGAAAAGTGTAATGCATGTCCTAAAATCACTCTTTCTTCTTTAACGCCACAATGTTCTTCAGCTATTAATGTTTCTGTCTTCTGTAGTACTTTTCCATTTAAAATTAACCAGATACACTTCTTGTGTGGGCTATGCAAAAGAATTCTATACCCTCTATAAATCTTACAGTCATCTCTTTCACCTTTACTTTGTACGACACAAAAATTATTACTCTCATCCTTGCCTACCGAACGTTTCTAACATCGGGTATACTTTGCAAAATCTAGCCAGGTATTCAACCACATTATAATCACCATAAGCACCATTTCACCTGTAAAACCATTCATTCGGCACTTTTCCTACTTGCAACTTCTTAATCGCTATCTTCATACCATCAACATTCATTTCCACATGTATTCCATTGTCATGTCATTCACCTCTGCCTTTTTTCAGTCTTAAAAATATTTATTCCATTAACAAAGGACCGCATTTGCTTTGCATATTCTGTCCTGAAATCCAAGTTTTATAATAACTTTTTGAGCCTTACTGCTGCCTAGAAACTAATAATGTTTAAGTATTTCTGTAGATGATGATGTTTCATTAGCAATCTTTCTTCATGGAAAACAACAGCAAAAGTGAAAATAAAAGCTTATATTTTCTCTAACTTGATATTCCTCTTAAAAATGTTACAAAGGCAAAGAGGACTAAGTCTTGCTAGTTTGTTTCTCTTGGATAGAGACCGTTGTATCTATACGTTTTCGTCGAACCCCTCGTTTTTAATTTAATATTTTCCGTTTTAACTACTTCGTTTCATAATGTTTTTGATGAAATGCATTAACTTCTTTGTGTTACTTTTTAACTATGATAAATTCAAATGTAAAAGGGGAAAGTAAGTTTTAATTAACGTCAAAATCATTAGGCATTTTTTGCGTTTTTAGATTCTACATGTTCTACCATTTTCTTGATTCTCCATGTTCTTAATCTTAGGATGTTATTTGAATATATATACACAATGAACATTAATTTGGAAAAAGTAAATTACTGAAGACGAATTTTTTTACATTTATTAAACCTAATAATAATTCTGAATTTTTGTTTTTTTTGTCTACAAATTCATGCTAATGATTTTTTTATTGGTAACTGTTTCTGATGGCCAAGAATGACTGTATTTGACAAGTCAGTTTCCGTGTTCATTCATCTTTCTTAACAAAATTCCTAATAAAAATAAAATTTTTAATCTTTACATACAGCTTAGGATATTGCTGCATCTTATAATTTGAATTATTTATGATTCATTAAAACACACACCACGCGATTTCAGAATAGTGAAACAGTTGAACATTGCTGTTGCCAGATTCTCAACGGATTTCCATCCGCGGCAAAAATGCACCATATATAGTCAGGACAGTAAGGGAAATATATATTTTTTGATGGTTGCTTTTAGGAGAGATAGAGACGGAGTCTTTCGAAACGGAGATGTCACGGAATTGTGAGTCCCCTTTCAACTCTACGAAATGTATAAGATTTGACGATCCCTAGAAGCACATTCTCTATAGCGTTTGGGTAACATGTTTTCAAAAGTGAAATGAACTTACTTCAAGTACTTTCATTCTGACTGATTTAAGTAAATGAAAACGATTATTTGCGATCAGATTGGGCACATAAAAGAAATACCATAACAATAAGAAAGGTAATACTTAATATCTTAAAACCATAATGCAGATTAATAACAAGAACGTTAAAACCAGAATAAAAGAGTCAATTTTATGTTTCCATATTTGAACTCATTAATTAGAATTAAATGATGGCGTTCATAATACTCAAACCTGTTAACAAATAATAAAAAAAGAACCACAAATGCATTTCATAATGAACATTTTTATCAGCTGTGCAAATTGCAACAGTTTTGCAAGTATAAGTGTTTGGCGAGTACATTCCACCTTAAACGATTAAATCTTTGGGTTTCCGCAACAGTCAGCTTTCATTGTGGTATCATGCACCAACTGAATGATGCATGGAAAGTTTTACCCTGAGGCGACGAGAGCCTCGTGTTTGCTAGAACATGCAGTAATCAAGAAGTGTAAATAGTCGACGCCTCCAACGCTCCTGTGTTGAATTAAAGATCATACTTGGGATTTCCCAGAACTCGACGCTCACTTGCAACAACACTGTACGTGAAACACCATTGAATCGGTGCAATTTTCAGTGCAATCCGGTTCCATTGTGTGTTCCATGTCTTTCTTATCATCCTTCTCCTCTACCATTATGTTCTCATTTTATTTTTTTAATGATACACGCAAAGTAATTAATAAAAAATGGTACTAATTTAAATTTAAGTTGAACAATGATATTACTGTTAAAGTAAAAAAGGGAAACATTTGCCTCTGGTATTCAGTACGTCAAAAAGATTAGAATATTAGGATTTTATCAAAGAGCCGAGACGTCATAACAAGCAGAATCAAACAGTTATTGTTGAAGCATCAACAGGCCTTTTAAGTTTCCAATATACAAAAAATGAAAACAAAGACGACAAGTTTAAAGAAAGATGACTCCATGGTCCTTGGTGATGACGTCAACAGCAACGGGTTCTCCGCCAAGCAGATTCAGTAGTCACTAAGGTTTCTCTTCGGGAACATCACCAGCGAGGCCTCTGAGTGTTATTATGGGCTTTGATGGCTCGTCTGTACGGTTTGTGGTTTAATCCCTGCTTTTTAGAACAATGGAATAACTGTGTACGGATTGAACTAAGATTGGATTGGAGTCAGCTGCTTGAAGGACGTTCTACGAGAAGTCATGGCGATTTCGTAGGCTTCGGCAAAGGTTAAGTTTCATTACGATCAAGTTTTAATAGTTTTTATTTTAAAGAATTCCGTGGCTTCTGTTAATAGTGTATATTCCATAATAATAAATCGTGGGTCAGGTTACTTAATGTCATGGTTTGTTGTAATTGACTTTTTTTTCACTTTAAGCTTTTCATTCATTTTTACGGTAGAGTTGCGGGTAGTGATCATTATTTTAAATGTAGGTTTGCTTTAATATTTTGCTGCACACTTTTGATAATGTAAATATGAACTTGATGTCTTATGTGGACAACAATGAATACTATTATCAATACCCCGTAAAGCCTGAGCTACCCTGTAGCATTACTCCTTGTTCGTTCATTTTCAGCGATCTAGCTTATAGAACCTTAGTACCCACCGGTGTTTCATTTCTGTACTACAAATTAAACATTTTTCAGGCCCAGAAGTCCTCTGATGGTCCATTAAGTTTAGTATTCAAATAATGTACTTTGAAATTAGAATGTACCTTTTCAAATCTTGTGTGACTTTCGTGTAAAGCCTCCCTCTTTTGAAAGGTTTTCATTTGTCTTGAATCTTGTTAATGTATGTCTGGCCATACATTTTAATTTATTAAAGCAAATACATATGCGTCTATAATTGTAATTTGAAATCTTTCAGATTTTTTGTGAAATCTATACTTTATGAAGCAAATTATAGTTGATAAATGACTGGAGCTAAAAGTTTTCGAACCAGGATAACCTTTTACAAGCTATACAAAATGGACTGCTTTCCATCCCAGATTTTGCCTAATAAAAACCAGGTGAGGTATAGTACAATGTGTTTCGGCTAAGCAAACCAACTTTTGGAAAGTGTATCAGTTTTCTGGATGTTAAGGCACCTTGATTGAATCTTAATTTAAAAGATTTAAAAAGTAACACGTTTTAAAAGTTAAAAAAAAATTATTCTATTTTGATTTTTTTAGCCTAAAAATTTTGACTTGATTTTTAATCTAAAGTTTGGTAATAAGTGAGTGCAGAATCTGGTAGGCAGCTCAATATTTCCTGCAATAAAAGTTATTTAATTCATTTGTATAAGATATACCTAAGATATTAAAGTGCCAGAGGTCAGCAGTAATTTAGTTTTAATTAAACATCTGTTCTCCTCAACTTTGTTACATTTGTAAAGTCTGTTTAAAAACTATACCTTTTGATAATGCATGCTTTAAATATAACACTTGACAATCCTTTTGTTCCTTAAATTTTTTTTTTTATATTTTCTTAATTTATAACACTTAATTTATTCATTTACCGTAAATTAACTTCCATTTGGTCATAGTTCAAATTAACGTGGCTTTAATGTGATTTTAACTTAGGTTAATTGATATTAAGATTTGATATAATTGATATTTAGGTTTATTGATATTCATACTAATTTAATATTTTTAATTTTCATACTAATTGTACAATGAACAAGCCTATGTTTTAACTTTTAAACAATAAACAGACTTTACTTAGCTATGGTTTCTATTTCTATGTAATCATATAAAGTTAAATGGTTTCTGTTTCTATGTAATCATATAAAGTTAACGGAGCTTATTCCGGTAAAGCTAAAGGTCAACTAATCAGTCTTGGAAACTAATGCCAGAATATGTTGTGCCCTTGCTTCACATCGTTGACAATTAACATTTCGGAACTTTACCCGGCAACTCTGACAACCCGACCTGTTGTACGGTCGTTACTTTGATCACTTCACTTTTGGTTACATCTGGCCCCTTGGTTGCTAGCACTTTTTTTTTTTTTTATTTTATTTTATTTTTTTCTTTCTTTTATAAGTGGTTGGTCTGTATGAGAGAGAATTATATTTACAGTAAAGGCTTTAGTTCACCTAAGTTAGCAGAACCTTAACTTACCTTACTAGAAATTTTAGTTTTGTTTTTGTTTAATTGAAAACATTTCTGCCTGAGTTTTGCTTTCAGTATGTACCACTCTACTTAAAAGGACGATAATTTTTATATATTTTCAGATAATTTTTGATAGTGTTTTTGTTTGAACAATATCGTTTTTTGGTATCTGAAGACTTTTATCACGGCTGTTTTCATTTTTAGTACATTTGACAATCCAATATTTAGGATGGCTGTTATACAAATATTCTAGTATTAAGTTTAGACAATTCCAGTATTAACAAGTCAGTGTTCAAGGAACTATTACCAGATTATGTTAAGGTTTTATTTAACACCTCTGGCAAATTGGACTTTGTAAATTTGCTCGACAGCCCTGATGTTTTCACATTTTTCACGGTCTTGCCTTCAGTCACTTCACTTGACACTGAGCGCACCTCTGGACCTTGAGTTTGCTGGCACTTTTGATTTTTTCTTTTGCTGCCATAGTCAGAGGATTAATTTGTATTTGGTTTGTATTGGAGAAAACTGGACTATTTTACCGGACATAATCTTAGATTTAAGCTTTTTGTATAATTTCAAAATAATGCCGCAGATTTTTGGTTTTACAGGATGTGTACTGGAACAGTTGTTCAAGACATTGCAAACAATACTTCTGTTATTCAAGAACTGTTCGGTGCTTTCACTCCACGATTTTTTAATGAGGTGAGAATAGGGCCTGACGTTGCTGATATAAAACTCTTGTCAATTGTAATGCATTGATGTTTCAAAAGTATAATTAGTTTGATAATTCAATATTAAATAATACATATGTTAATATGAATATTCTATCCTTGATTAGTAATGCCGTTGGAAAACTGGTAAACTGTCTTATACTTAACCCTTAAGGGACGGCATAATTTATCAATGTGCAGCACCACAGACCGGGGAAACTTTGAGGTCGGCAAAATAAAAAAATCACATCAGTGGAAAGAGAATGACACGTACATTCACACTGTATAAATAAAAAAATTCTAAAAAATTTTCCCTACCTTCCACGAGAAGTTGAAAATGACTATTTACAATCCCTTGTCGGGCCTCACTTACAATACAATCATAAATTTTACCAACTTTGTTTTTTCTAATAAATTTTTGGGATTTTGTAAAATTATTATCACTGCTCACACACTGTCAAAACAAATGAAATAAAAGCAGTAAAATTTTTTTTTGCATATTTGTTGTAGAATATTCACGTAAGTTTACGAGAGGGAAGATTCAGTAACTTCTTTTTTTTAATTTTACATGCTTTTTCTAATATTTCTTTGTAAAATTACATTTGCAACTGACATACTATCGTAAAAGACAAAAACAAAAACAAGAGCAACCCCTTCGTATATTTACAAAAACAAATTTACAAAAACTCATGTGAGAGAGAGAGAGATGCAGTACCTTCACCCTTGAAGTCACAAGCATTAATGATACTGGCCTAACTCGTCTGTATAAAAGTTGCCATTAGTGAATTTATAGTATATAGAAGTATTGGCACCTTTGTTTCGAATCATTATTACCATAACAGTGGTGCGCAATAATGCTTCACACTCAAGCTCAATCCGTCCACCTCCCCAAACCTGTTTTACTTCACACTGAAGCTCAATCCGTCCACTAATTCCGAATAAAATACCTGAAGAATTTTTGTGCTGTTTCAGGTTTACCTGAGAAATCTAACTTGATATGGATGTTGAATAGTCAGTTTGAATAGTCAGTTTGTGGTACAGAACTGGAAATTTAGTAATTTTGTCAATGAAATCCATGTATAAACACTTAGAACTTAAGCTTATTGTATTTATAACAATATCTGCCGTTTTATTGCCTGTTATTTAAATGGTAAAAAAGTAGCTCATGTCACCAGAAGAGCAAATATTTGATTCTAAACAAAAAATAAATGAAATAACTTGCCATGTTGTTGATAGTTATTGGATCTTAAAAACAAGATTCACAGCTTAAGTTAATGGCAGCAATTAAACTTAATTTTAAAACTAAACCTCTTAAAAAAACTGAGCACGGGAAAGAAAGTTCTCCATTGTGTTCTATGGAATTGTTTAAGGAGGTAATTTAGAGCAAATAGATGTCTTTAAAATGAACTCCATTCTCTCTCTCTCTCTCTCTCTCTCTCTCTCTCTCTCTCTCTCTCTCTCTCTCTCTCTCCTCATTCGTTACACGGGTTAAAACGGTCTTATTAGGGATGTTGTTTGGGAACCTAGTTGAGGATAAGTGTTCAGATGTGAAAATTTAAATTGTCTTACTCCCTTGGTCATTGGCTATGTATCTCCGGAAGTAAAATGTGAATAGATGCGCTGTAATATATACCGATAAAATCTTGTCGAAGCTTCTTTAATTGAAGTCAGCAAGTTGAGAATAAGCTGTTTAGAATCATGACTGAATAGCCAAATATTTGATGGGTTAAAAAAAAATCCTTTGACCTCATAAATAAAATAGTCAGCAGAAAGGAACTGAAGTCGGACCTGAAGAAGTTTCATACTAACCTGAACTATCCTGGCTTATGTCTGAGGTCTTGACACAAATTTAGAATATTTCTATGGAAATGCTTTCCACACAGAAGACTACTATGAAAAGGGCGTCTAACAGAGTTATTGATGAATTTACCCATGTGACGATCTTTCGAAGTGTTTTCAACTTTAAATATTACACGTGGGTTGTTGTAATATTAATGAAAGCAACTGCGATGTCCCGCCAAAGCTTAGGCTGTATAAGGTCATCGAAGACTCGTTCCTTCGTATTTTAAGGAAAATGGGAAAGAAAATTAGTGAAAAACGGGTTAAACTAATCATCACCAACCTAACCGCCCTACAGATATAGCTCGACGGCTTCACCTACCCTTCACTCCCATGCGAAGCTGACAAAGGCTTTTATAACTAGCGGAAACTTTTTTTTTTTTTTTTTTTTTTACATCCCTTGGCTATTTTTCGTATAATTCTTATTGACTGACACTGGTATTCTAGACATTGGGGTTGTGCAGCAGTATGCGAGATTGTGATAAAGACGTCATTAATACGATACACTAAAATGGCACAAGAGCTCTTTCACTCATAAATTCTAAAATATTAAGCATAAAATACAAATATGCCCTCAGACTCGACTAGGAGGAGCAACATTACCGAATTAACATGAAGATGCACAATTTAACATGGTTATAGATAAAAAATCAACATGGGAGATGCCTGATTATATGAAGATGAGATGAACTGGAAAATAAATAGGCTAAGGAAAAAATATATATAATTACTAATCGATGCTCATCTAAACATGACAGGAAATAGGACATTGACACCTAAGTAATGTAGACTACCAGAAAGAAATATATATAACGAGGATTCTTTAAAAATAATTGTACATGACTATGTAATTAACAAAAACTATTTATAATATATAGATCACCTCTGGCTGCGTATTGAAGGAAGAACTGAATATGAAGTGTGATTTGGTATACATTACGATAAAGGGTATAGAACAGGAATGTGAAAGACGTACGTTAACACGTGACCGAATG
>NC_089797.1:18903726-18931226 GCF_040412425.1 Macrobrachium rosenbergii | reverse complement strand
ATGATTCCCATTTGTAGGGGGTGGAATTCACTCTATTTCATGATCGTAGCTTTTGTTGAATTACTTTCGTTAAATTTGCAAATAAAGTCTAATTTTGCATATCAGTGTTTAATTCCAGTAGGCGTTTGTTTAAGAATAGGTTCAGTGAGAGGAGTCGACGAGGGAAAAGGAATTTGCTGACCCAGGCTGGGCCATCGATACCAGAAAATCTTAGGAAAGTAAGATGATTGATGCTGTTCTTAAAACAGGTACAGCAATTTGAATATGACCCTATTTGACCTGGGGATAGGGTCAACAACACACACACACACACACACACACACACACACACACACACACACACACACACATATATATATATATATATATATATATATATATATATATATATATATATATAATCATGATTATTACAAATGTTTTTTTTGTAATATCAAATCCAGCTGCCTCAGTGTTTATATTTGGGAATTATCATTTAAGGGATATATAAGTGATAAATGGACTTTACTGCCGAGTCTCGATCCCAATAGCTCAGTGGTAACGTCGACTGGATATGGATACGCATCTGTGTCGTGGGATCGAGACTCGGCAGTGCCCGTCCATTTATCACTTATAAATTCCCTTCGGCGATAATTCCATATCGGGGATATTATTATCGAGGCAGCGTGGATTTGATATTAATACATTTGTAGCTTCATGATTGTATATAAATCACATGAGATATAAAAATGTCATATATATATATATATATATATATATATATATATATATATATATATATATATATATATATATATATATATGCATATAGCCAAGAAAAAAAGAAAATAAAACTTTAACGAAGCCAGAACTCTCAGATAGATTGGATTTCAGCAAGGAAGATAACACTGGATCAGTGGAAATGAGGCCAGTGCCTTTCCTCAAACGAGGTACTTTCGAACAAGTAATTAACCCAGTTTCGTTTATGTTTCTCTGGTTGAAGTCGTGAACTAGGATTACTACATTGGCCTTTGCCTATGTAATTTTATGGCCAGAATTAAGCCAGTAGATTGCCGAGGCATTATTTGCAAGACCGTTTGAGACTGCAGTGTCATGTTGGTTGGTCTGTGTCTTTCTGTCTTTGGATGTTTGGTTCAAATGAAATTAATTTCTTTCTGAACGTGCAATATATGTTCTAAATTAGCTATTTCTAGGAATATTTTTACCCTACCTATTTTCTAGTGTGTCATATATTTATACACTACCCATAGGATTATTTTTTTCAATGAGAAACTAGAACAGCATTTAAAAAACCTTTATAAAAAGTAGACAGTGTAGGTGTTTTATGGATTATTTTTTCTATAACTTTCTATTATATTCTCCTTGGTAATAATTCATATATCCATCACAAAGACCGAGTAGTTTTGGATACGTGATGGGTAAAAGTAACTTCAGATATTTTTGTTATTTTTAATTATCTGGGACTGGTTTGTTAAGGATAGGACTTAGTGGATTAACTAGTGTGTTATTTAAAGTAAGTTATGTCACTAAAGTAACGAAGGTCAAGTGAATAACATTGAATTGATTTAAGATTTGTTCAGTTCCATTATTGATTTTACATTCTTTTTGAACCAAGTATGTGTTTGTGCCTCTACGTATTCTCATTTTGGATCTTTCTTAGATAGTGACCCCCAAGGGTTTTAACCCAGTATATACCCGCCTTTGCGGCGTGTTTATTACAAGCCCGTTAGTGATTACCTTAAAAACATAAACAAAAAATTGTAAATATCATAAAGATAATGACCTCCAAGAAATATTAGTCTTAGATAACGACCCCCAAAAACCCTTGGGGATCACTATCTAGGAAAGATCCCTTGTTTTGTAAATAAATTTCTTCTTTCAGTCTGTCACGTGGCTAAAGATTATCTGTGCATATACTGTAGGCCTGCCATGGTTACTGAAGTGAAATTATGTTTGTATTTTTGCTCAGCTTGTGTATACATTTGATCTGCTTTCACTCTATTTTCTCAATCTTAACTCCCATTCGATGAAAAGATAACACGTGTGCTTTTTTTCAGATGGTGAAGATCAGCTCAGTGAAGGTCTCAAGAAACTACCTGGTCCAAGTCCTGGTCTCCAAATTTTTTGCAATTTAGCCAACCTTGCCACTATCCTATAATACATGTAAGTATTCTCTACGTATAGTTTTGCATCAGCAAATTGCTGTAAAATGCTAATGATCTGTTAGTTCATTTAATTTGTTATTATTATTATTATTATTATTATTATTATTATTATTATTATTATTATTATTATTATTATTATTATTTGCATACAAATAACAGTCGCATTTTGACAAATGCAGGAGGCAAAAAGATCCTTTTTGTACAGCTTTTTTCAAGTATTGTAAATTGTTATAATAGCATGAATTGTTCAGCTTTCAAAGGCTGCTGTCCCGTTCTTCAGTAGAAATGTAAGAAAAGATTGTTGTCCCAAGGGAAAAAAGCTGGATGCTTATGATATTACCATATCGGTTTCCCCAGAGTCGGTTTAGGATTACCAGACAAATGATGCAGTTCAAACAAACAAACAGGTTGGCTTTTTATAGCCTGGCCCAAAAGGTCGATTGCCCGTAAGATATAATCCATATTAATCCCGTCTAAGCTACTGTGGGATTTGTTTCCAATCACTGTATGCATAGAATTTGTCCATGCCCTTTCCGAAACTCTTCATCTTTTTTTCTATATTGCTTTTTAAGGTTAGTTTACAGTTATTGGATTCCATTCTGGGTTTTTCATCCCCACAAAGAGTTGTGTTCTAAGCATCACTTCAGTAATTCTTGTAGTTCTGTGTTCACAGAGGCGTTTGTCCGGATACCTTCCAGTTTGTCTGTCATAAGAATGGTTGAAATATTCACATTTCATATTGGTTTCGTCGTCTTATTCTGTCACACCTGACTCTAGATGGCGCTTTTGTAATGGAACACGAAGTCTTAATTATTATTTTGTGTTTTTAGCATCCGTTTTATTTTTTCTTTTCTGTATTTATTTTTTCTATCTTCGTTTCCCGTATCATTTTATAAACAACTGCATAATTTTCTAACTTGGAAAAACGACTTTTACTCAGTCATTCAAAAACATATTTATATATATATATATATATATATATATATATATATATATATATATATATATATATATATATATATATATATATATATATATATATATATATATATATATATATATATATATTATATATGTGTGTGTGTGTGTGTGTGTGTGTGTGTGTATCCTCATATGCTAAAACCTTGTAAAGGCAATCCCACTATTACTCCTGTTTTAACCTATTTATTATGAAAAAATAATATATGACTTCGCATTCGTCCCCTCAGGAGTAAAGAGTTTGGTCGCCACTTCTTTCTATTGTGAATTTTATGGAAGGTTCATGAGCACTGAGCGCATCTCAAAATTTCTATACTAGTCTTTTTCAGAATCATATCTAAAAAAATATCATCCACATATATCTTCCACACAGTTATCATTTGTGTTAATAATCTCAACAAAAAAAATTATCAAGTGTACAGATTAACGTAATTCTCCTATACTTCTTCGCATGCCTTCATCCGAACATACCTCACAGATTCCAGCCATCCACTTAATTACGCTTTCACCATTATACTAGAACGTTTAATCACCCTCATTACATCCTCAGTAGCAACTTCTACAAGCATTCACAAATGTGCATCAATCAGTTCAACAAATCTTCAAGAATACAGAATTTAGGCCCAAGGCCAAACGCTGGAACGGAAATTGACAGTAAAAAGGTGTGAAAGGTGTAACAGGAGGAAAACCTCAAAGCAGTTGCACTATGAATCAATTGTTAGGAGAGGGTGGAAAGTAAGAAGATAGAAAGAGAATACAAACGAAGGTACAGTAAAAGGAATGAAAGGGGCTGCAGCTAGGGGCCGAAGGGACGCTGCAAAGAACCCCTACCAGGGAAAAACGCTCGCTTCAGGCTGCGCCTTTCCATGATGAGATCCATTTCTTTATTCAATATTATCTCTGCATTTATCCTTGTTCGCTTACTCCCATCAGCTGCTATTAATTGAATTTTTTCCCATCTCAATTCTTCTTGATTACCTGTCATTCTCTAGAATAACGATATTTCATCTTGTCATTATATCTCAAAATATCCTTTTTTTCTATACACTAAATTTAGCGTTTTCTCATCGTGAACTTGTTTCATTAATACCCCCTTCTCATATGTATCTAAACCTTATGGCCCAAAAGTCAAATTTTACATATGCTCCATATCCTCGTTCCACTTAAGCTTTCTTAACCCTTAACAGTTATTCTTTCATTTTATTCTTAGATATATTGTGTTCTTCTTTCTCATCACATATGATTTATTCGATTATATTCACGACCACAGGTTTGCGCACAGTGTTCCAACTTGCCTTCTTACGAGTAGTTAATATCTGTTTGACTCAAGTGAAGGCCAGTTGTGCCTCCAGTCATTCCTGTTTCAACATCATATTGGTGAACTTCCCTTTCTATCACCTATGTATTACCACATTGTGTGTTGATAATATATGTACGGCATAAGAGTGCGCTTAAAAGAAGGCCAGTAAAATGAAACAGCTGACGAATAGGCCTGCCGTTCGCTTGTCAATGCTCCGTGTTCTGGAGGTCAACATCAATAAAGGTTATTTTTCCAGTTTGCGGATGTGAATATAACTTTGGCATTATAATAGAGTTATTTTCATATTCATACAATGAAACTGTAAAGAAAAAAAAAATGAATGATAAGGAAATCCTGGGATCTAAACAGTTTGTGGGCATAGGTCTACGTGTAGCATGGGCTATACTAACTAGTGAGATAAAGGATAATTACTGAAGACAATATTGTTTTCTTCACCTCTTAACCTATTTCAATATTGTCTTTTGAAATTATGAACTTTGAACAATCAAGCCAGTTTCAAACAAATTTCCGAAGGATCCCTCCATTCTCAGTTACTCAAAAATCTCCATAACTACTATATACAGTCGGTTTCTTTCCATCTGTCCATCCGTGGGTGAAGAAGCGGCACAATGCGCATGTGTAGCTCGTGACAGGTTGACACTCAGTATTTCATCGTTGGCTGGTTGTGGTAAATATTAAACTATTTCTTCAGTACCATGTTTGAATGTTTATATATACAAAAAACCCTCATACCTTCTTATGCAAATCATAAGCTTGCCGAGTTGTATCGATAATGTTCCAATACAAGCACAAGAAAGGAGACCTTGTATAAAACAGTCTACTCAGATCAAGCACAAACGAACGAGGATGCACTTTCAATAATTATCTTTTATCTCACTAGTTAGCGTAGCCCAGGCAACACGTAGACCTATGCCCACAACCTGTTCAGGTCACATAAAAAAATTATTTTCATTCAATTTTATTGCATGAATATGAAAATAACTTTATGATACCATAGTTATATTCACATCAGCAAACTGGAAAAATAACCTTTATTGATGTTGACCTCTAGAACACAGCACTGGCAAGCGAACGGCAGACCTCTTCGTCACCTATTTCATTTTACTGACCTTTTAAGCGCACTTTTATGCCGTACATATGTCATCGACACACCATGAGATTTCAAACTTCTGTTCGACAAGTTATTTGGTAATATACTCCTGAACTTGTCCAATCAATGAGTTGTTATTATGATTTGAATGCCCAAGAAAAAATTATGTAAATAAGCAAAATATTCTGAAAAAAAAAAAAAAAAACATCGATGACATTGCCATGCATAAATTGAAATTTCCCGCCCCCCTACCAGTGCGGTGGAGGTTGCTCCTTTCACTTTCCCCTGACAACTTCATAGACAATAGTCCATGCTATTTCGAATATTAGCTTATTTGGGTCATTTACATGCAAGAAATTATTAAAATACGTTTCATTAGCACTCGCATAGTTGTGTGCTTTTATTACCTACGATGAGATAAAGTATTAATGCTGAAACGTCATCAATTTCAGCCAACCACCAGCTAGGCATGCGTATTGCCATATCCACCTAAAACCTACGTTGGCGAGTGGACGGATGGAATGATACAGACTATAAAGTAAAACTCTGCCAACTTTTGGTAGGCCATATACCTTTACATTTACATCATATAATATAACACTACCACCGTCAACATTTTCTCCAAAGCCAGTCAGGTGCAGCTTCAGCCTTCCTAGAAAATTCCTTTTCAATCTCACCTTTACTATTTTTTAACTACATACACTAATTATTCCTTTTTTTTCTTTCTCTCCTACTGGAGCCAATCTACTTCGTACATTTTTCGGTCTAATATACTGGGCTCCTTTGCCCAAGGGTTTTCTTGATATTGCCCTTGCAACCAATCACCCAGTTCGAAAACTTTCACTCTTTCTCTTCACGTTCTTGTGTGCACTATATTTTCAACTGTGCCTCCTCTAGTGCCACAACATGCAGTTTTTCCTTAGATAAGTCAACTATCCTCTACATATAAGCATATTCAAACCCCAAAATGTAGTATTCTTATCTTATGTTTAGAACACCAGCACAGGCCTGAAGAAAAGAAACTCATCTACACTTAAGCATCATTTTATCACAGTTTAACGTAAATTTCTTCTATGTATTATAATCTATGTATCTTCCTTTAGATATATTAATGTATGGTTTTTCCATTATTGATATCAAAAACGTGGATTTATTTAGCACTAGCTGACCCAAAAGGCGCTGTCTGGGAAACATGACAACACAAACTCTGAAGATCTCAGAAAAATTTTCCTGCAGCTCCTTGTACTGACTGTCCCTTTTATCCAGGAACTACTGTGCTGACTGTCCATTTTATCCAGGAATCACTGTGCTGACTGTCCTTTTTATCCAGAAATTACTATGCTGACTGTCCATTTTATCCAGGAATTACAGTCTGGCTGTCCCATTTATCCAGGTATTACTGTGGTGACTGTCCCTTTTATACAGAAATTACTGTACCAACTGTCCCTTTTCTCCTAATATTACTTTGTTGACTGTCCCATTTATTCAGGTATTACTATGCTGACTGTCCCTTTTATCCAGGTATTACTCTGCTTACTTTCTCATTTATCCAGGTATTACTGTAATGATTGTCCCTTTTATCTAGGTATTACTGTGGTGACTGTTCCATTTGCCCATGTATTGCTGTGTTGACTGCCCCTTTTATCCAGGTATCACTGTGCTGACTGTCCTTTTTATCCATACATTAATGTGGTGACTGTCCGTTTTATCCAGGTATTACTGTGGCAACTGTCCCATTTATCCAGGTATTAATGTGCTGACTGTCCCTTTCATTCAGGTATTACTGTGCTGACTGTCCATTTTATCCAGACTTCACTGTGGTGACTGTCCCATTTATCTGGGCATCACTGTTCTGTCTGTCCCTTTTATTCAGGTATTTCTGTACTGACCATCCAGTTTATCCAGATATTACTGTGGTAACTGTCCAATTTATCCAGGTATTACTGTGCTGAATGTCCCATTTACCCAGGTATTACTTTGCTGACTGCCCCTTTTATCCAGGTGGTATTACTGTGGTGACTGTCCCATTTGTCCAGATTTACTGTACTGTCTGTCCCTTTTATCCAAGGATTATTGTACTGACTGGCCCTTTTATCAAGCTATTACTGTGGTGACTGTCCCATTTATCCAAATATTACTGTGGTGGCTGTCCCATTTAGCCAGGTATTACTGTGCTGACTGTCCCTTTTACCCCGGTATCATTGTGCTGACTGTCCTTTTTATCCATATATTACTGTGCTAACTGTCCCTTTTATCCAGGTATTACTGTGGTGATTGTCCCTTTTATCCAGGTATTACTGTGGTGACTGTCCCATTTATCCAGGTATTAATGTGCTACCTGTCTTTTTATCCAGATATTACTGTGCTAACCGTCCTTTTTATCCAGGTATTACTGTGTTGACTGTCCATTTTATCCAGACATTACTGTGGTGACCGCCCCATTTATCTGGGCATTACTGTCCTGTCTGTCTCTTTTATCCTAGTATTACTGTACCGACTGTCCCTTTTATCCAGGGTATTACTGTAGTGACTGTCCATTCATCCAGGTATTACTGTGGCGACTGTCTATTTTATCCAGATATTACTGTGGTGGCTGTCCCATTTACCGCGCCAACTAAACGTAAACACACATTCCACTTAACTGAAACACCCCCACTAAATCTAAATACACCTCCTGCTAAACCTAAACACACCGCCTGCTAAACCTAAACACATCCCCACTAAACCTAAACACACTCCTCACTCAACCTGGGCACAGAATTATTAATCACGGGAAAGAAAAACGTTTTCAGTATTATATTTCTATGGTCTCAAATACACGAAATGAGTTATGATAAACCCGTAGAATTTATTTACCACATAAGTTACACAGTGAAGGGGGAAGGGGGATTGGGGAAGGGAAAGGGGAAGGGGTACGGTTTTGAAACCTACCCTGTTGTCTAAGTTGGGTTAAATGATGGCAACGTGCCAAATTTTGTCTAGATCGGTCAAGCGGTTACCACATAAGTTACAAAGGAAGGAGGAAAGGTGATGGGGGAAGGGAAAGGTGAAGGGGGTATGGATTTGAAACCTACCCTATTATCTAAGTTGAGCCAAATGATGGCCACGTGCCAAATTTTGTCTAGATCGGTCAAGCGGTTACCACATAAGTTACAAAGGGAAGGGGAAGGGAAAGGGGAAGAGGGTCCGGGTTTGAAACCTATCCTCTTATCTAAGTTGGGTCAAATGATGGCCATGTGCCAAATTTTGTCTACATTGATCAAGCGGTTACCACATAAGTTACAAAAAGAAGCGGGGAAGGGGGATTGCGAAAGAGGAAGGGAGTAGAGTTTGAAACTTACCCAGTTATCTAAATTGGGTTAAATGATGGCCACGCTCAAAATTTTGTCTAGATCGGCCAAGCGGTTACCACGTAAGTTACAAAGAGAAGGGAGAGATGGGATGGGGGAAGGGGTAGCGGGTATGGTTTGAGACCTACCCTATTATCTAAGCTGGGTCAAATGATGGCCACGTGCCATATTTTGTCTAGATCGGTCAAGTGGTTACCACATAAGTTACAAAGGGAAGGGAAGGGGAACGGGGTAGAGTTTGAAACCTACCCTATTATCTAAGTTGGGTCAAATGATGGCCATGTGCTAAATCTTGTCTAGATCGGTCAAGCGGTTCGGATTTCTATGGCACACAAACAGAAACATTCACTTTTATATATAAGATTTTTTTTTATTTCTGTAATAAAATTGTTGATAAATCATATTAATTCCGATAAATAAACTATTTTTATCCATGTAACGAATGAATATTATAGTTGGAAAAAGTTGAAAACGCATGTTATTTTTCTATTGAAAATGCTTGCTTAAATGACCAGAGTCCGGTCATTTAGAAACAGACTTTAAATAAATTATCATAGGTTTTATTCAGTGGTACTCGCAGTCATGATAATGCTACTGATCTATAATCTATATTGTAGATCAGCTCTGATAATAGAATGAGAGGTACATAATTCCATTCACCATAGGAAAAAATTGATTGAGAATTATAATGAGCCCTTTTTGGTCTTCTGTAAATGAAAACTATTGTGACGGCTTTGTCTGTCCGTCTGCACTTTTTGTGTCCGTCCTCAGATCTTGAAAAATACTGAGGCTAGAGGGCTGCAAATTGGTATGTTGATCACCCAACTTCCAAGCATCTAGCATACCAAATTGCAACCCTCTATTTAAGGTTAAAATTACCCATAATCGTACTTCTGGCACCGCTATAGGTACCAACAACACAGGCCACCACCGGACCGTCGCTGAAATTTTCATACAGCATTATACACAGTACAGAAAACTAGTTTTTCATGAATAATCATTTATATAAAACGGCAGTGAGCAGAGCAAAGACTGTTTAGTTTTCCGGTAGTGAATGAGAACCCATGGGCGTTTCTATCTCTCAAACTACATTACCTGTTTTTTCAAGGCTAATTATAAGTGGAAACAATACTTAAAACGTTGACATATACAGTACAAATATTGTTTTCACTCCGTCCTATCCTCTTAGATACGCGCAGAATGATAGCGTTCAGAGAGCCGACCGACTAAAAATTAATTATACAAGCGAATGGTTGCTCACAAACCCCAATACTTGGAAGAGCTCCCAGACACACCGATTCCTTTTAGTTTAAGAAAGATAAAAAGGATTGGAAAATGTTCATCGAATGGCTACCATTATGACTGAGATTGAATTTCCACCCAAACGATTGCAGCGTTCGATAACAATTGAAACTTTAATGAAAATTAACATTCAAAATCCAAAAATTAACCGCTAGAAAAATATGGAATTAAATTAAACGATCTCGACACAGAACTCATGCCTTTAAAACTGACTCGAAGAGTATAATGTGGAAATGGGTGTTACCCAAATGAACGTCGTCTCTCGAGCTTTAAAAACACGCCTTTATGCACAAAGTATTCAGCACCCAAATTCATACACAAGTTGTTGTTAATTTTCTCTCCCTCTCTCTCCCCATATATATATATATATATATATATATATATATATATATATATATATATATATATATATATATATATATATATATATATATATATATATATATATATATATATATATATATATATATATATATATATATATATATATATATATATATATATATATATATATATATATATATATATATATATATATATATATATTATAATTCTGAGGCATTTGGGTTCCAGTCATGTATGACTATATGTATCTTACAAACAAACAAACAAACAAACACACACACACACACACACACACACACATATATATATATATATATATATATATATATATATATATATATATATATATATATATATATATATATATATATATAAACACAAACACACACACATATATGTGTGTGTGCGTGCGTGTGTGTGTCTCTGTGTGTTTGTAAGACACAAGTCCTGCATAACTGGAACCCAAATGCTCAGAATTCATTAATAAAGAAAATAGAACGGAAAAAGTCTTCAATTCTTCAGTGAAATAAATGACAACCTCTTCCTCTGTGCTGTAGATAATCACTTCATTTCTCTTGTAAGGTTAGACATTTAAAAAAGCAGCATTTTCACCGCTCTGCTAACTGGAAATTATACCAAAATAAGTGTATGTAGGAATTTTAATGTATTTTTTTATGAATAGTTATCGAAATGGAATAAACATAAGAAAATATATAAATTTGTTTTTGTAGATGAGGATTACTAATTCGGTCCATTTTTCGTCTGTGATGACAGAATAGGATACCTCTGAAGGATCATCAATAAAACAGTGCATCAGTTTGGGAGCCAAGGAAATACCCGTGTTTGTATCCCTACAACATTTAATCCTTTCTCTCTCTCTCTCTCTCTCTCTCTCTCTCTCTCTCTCTCTCTCTCTCTCTCTCTCTCTCTCTCTTACTTTCCAAAGTCGGAGATGTTTTCCTTAAAATCCCGACATTCCAATGTCTTTCGTTTGGCTTAGTATTATTTGTCTTTTATTGAGCCGGTTCCAAGAGGTATGAGAACAAACGATTGATATGTTTGGGCCACTTTCTATGTGATGTTCGTGGGTAACTAAGCGTAAGTCCACATAAGCCAGGTCCCAATGGGTTCAATATCTCTATGAAAAGATGCTTTCGTAACGTGGAGATTCTGTTAGAAATAAAGGAAAACTATAAATTCTTTGGTTTTGTTGTCTGTATATTTCCAAAACCTAATCAGCCAATTTTAAAAATTTTATGTTTAAAGAATTCTTTAAACCATGAAAAAATATTTTCCTTTTTTCCATGTCACCGCGGGTCAATAAGCAAGCGAAGCTTTCCCCTCTAACTTTTTGGGATTTTATTGATCTTGCTACCAATAAGAACTTTAATTTTCCGTTGATTCATCTGAGGCGTTTGCATAATTCTTATATTCCATCAAAAGGTTTTTTCACTTGACCCTCTCAACAAACGTAAAATGAAGAAAGAACAAAACTTGAACGAAATCATCCCGTTCTTGTGATGGAGTACTGAATCCCCAGCCTATGCAAGACTCAAGTTGGACACCAAGTATTTAATTAAACGAATTTTTCGAAAGTAGTGTTAAATATTTGTTCAATTATGTTATCTGAGATAAAACAAATAATTAATATTGATGATAATTTCATGATCTATGCCACAGATTCTGCAAGGTGCAACGACCTGCAACTTCATGTATTTATTTTTTATGATAAAACAGATGGTATTTAACACGATACTAAAAGCAATAGGCTTTAAAATCATGACAAATTCTACTTTCTCATTGTTAGTTCGTCAAGGATCCCTAACCAAATAAATACCTCACGTTCTGCCAATCGTATCCCCGTTGATCGGCCGACCATTCTGGGCGCTCTGCCATCCACCCAATTCCATTTCAACCTTTGGTCTTTCTTGACATCCATTGTGAGCGGATATTGCCTCTCTCGGCACGCCGTTGTCGACCTTATGCCCCACTTGTAGGAATCACTGTCTATCGCCGCAGGGAAATGTTCTCATCGTTACTCACGGTTGCTGATTTCCCCTTCCTTTCAGCATCAGCCGTGTTTGTTGGAGTGCGTCACTCTCCGTCGCTTTCCATTCACAGGAATCGTGAATGGCTTTGCTGTGTGAACAGGGTAGGAAAGAGGGGGATCAGCCCAGTAGGGGGTAATGCCGCCAGTGCACCTCATGCGGTGCACTGTAGGCATTGCTTAAGGTTCTTTGCAGCGTGCCTTCGGCCCCTAGCTGCAACCCCTTTCATTTCTTTTACTGTACCTCCTTTTATATTCTCTTTCTTCCATCTTGCTTTTCACCCTCTTCTAACAATTGATTCATAGTGCAACTGCTAGGTTTTTTCTTCCTGTTACACCGTTCAAATCTTTTACTGTCAATTTCCGTTTCAGCGCAGAATGACCTCATAGGTCCCAGTGCTTGGCCTTTGGCC
This sequence comes from Macrobrachium rosenbergii, assembly GCF_040412425.1. Lineage (NCBI taxonomy): Eukaryota > Metazoa > Arthropoda > Malacostraca > Decapoda > Palaemonidae > Macrobrachium > Macrobrachium rosenbergii. The sequence continues at coordinate 18,918,215 of NC_089797.1, read as the reverse complement.
TAAATTCTAGATTCAATTCAAGAGTGAGATCATAGCTATCAGATATGATAAGAAAAGAATGTTTCTTATATTGATGTATAGACACTTCTACGCAATACATACTAAAATGACAGTTGTTCTATTTATTGATTATGGTTCTTTATATGTTTACCCCTATGTGTCTTTTATGCCTTGAGAGAAGATTAGAGGAAATTTGTCGTGAAAATATTTGTGGAATATTATCTGTTTTTTGACTGATGCACATGACATTTCTCTCAGTGAACCCAAACAGTCCTTATTTCAAATCTTTGGTGTGTATCTTTCGTTCTGCACGAAATTATAGCGTTCAACTTCTCCGTTAATCTAGAAAAGTTGTCGGCTGTAATTCTTGCTCTCCTCTCTCTGCCTCCGTCTATCTACAAAAGAACAATAATTTCTCCCGCTCATTCCTATGGAGCCTTACTCTGTTGTGCAATTTTTAGTTTAATTTTCATTCATTTATCATAACACCGAATAAACTATTTGGTCCCAGAGCTTGGCATCTGGGCCTAGACCCGGTATTTTATTCAAATCCTTCGGGCCAGCCCTATGAGAGCTGAAAGTCAGCTTAGTGGTGTGGTTAAACAATTTTAATAATAATAACTTGCTCTGGTGTAGATATTCCATACAGTCCTTGCCTAGTCACGTTTTCGCATGGTATGATAATGAATTAAAGCACACATTCACATACTCACCCCCACAGAATATATATATATATATATATATATATATATATATATATATATATATATATATATATATATATATATATATATATATATATATATATATATATATATATATATATATATATGTATATATATATATATATATATATATATATATATATATATATATATATATATATATATATATATATATATATATATATATATATATATATGTGTATGTATGTGTGTGTATATATATATATATATATATGAATATATATGTAAAATAAAATACTAAGATTATATTTTCAGAGAATAGCGGTGGGAATAAAATGAGTTAAATTTTCCCTGTGCTGGATTAATATAATAGGTGATAGCAAGCTATGAACACAAACAGCAAATATCTTCCACAAAGAAAACTCAGTGTAGATGTTATACATGAAACAACTTTTAATATAAAAAAATTGTATTCTATACACCTATAATTTTGCTTAGCCTGTCTCTGTCTCTCTGCTTGAAATAACTGCGTCCTCGATTTGGTACACACTTAAAAATATCTAGACATTTTCCATATGTTCCTTTAAGAAATAAATCATAACATGTAATTCAAGTTGCATATGAAACCATTACGTCAATTGCTTCTCATTTTCATTAGAAACATGAAATTATTCCGACTCATTCATGTTAATTTTCCTTTTTGTTTAGGTACTTTGCACTTTCGCCTGTTAAAACTAACCCATCGACTTCGACTGGTGAATTGAAATGTACCTCTGTGCTGCACAGCTTCATATTCATCATGTGAAAAGGTAAGAAGTTATGTAACGTCAATGTAAGAGAATATTTTGTTTTGCTTTGTTTTGCATTCAGCAAAACACCGCACGATCATAAAGCTCACTTAGTAGAAGTCCCTTATATTTAAAGACGTAGGACTTCAAAAATAAGTACTGTAGCTACAGTATGCACCAAAGAATTTGTGCAAGGTTAAGCAAAGACACAACCCCCGTGGGTAGGTTAATTAAGATTTAGAAATAAAGCTAGCTGAAACCTTATACGAAAGATGATACACAAGTCATTCACGATCTGTATTGGTGTGTGGACAACGAACAATGGTATGACAATGAAACCATATATATGTATATATATATATATATATATATATATATATATATATATATATATATATATATATATATATATATATATAAATAAATATATATATATGTATATATATATATATATATATATATATATATATATATATATATATATATATATATATATATATATATATATATATATATATATATATCAAGTCGAAGGCAGTTGCTTTAAACCTGATGAACAGTCAGTGTACTTTTATTGTGCTGATTTCAGGACCATGTGTCCCATTTTCAAAGATAAATTAAAAAGACAACAGAATTAAAAATAGACTCAGATTTTAAAACGATAAAAAGAAATTTTACATAAAAGTATAAAAGAAACATAACAAAATATAACAATGAATACCAAATAGTGCTGAAGGCAAAAGCTGAGTGACATTCAGTGTCCGTTTTGGTTCCAACTAGTTCCCCAATTAAATACTCAGTGCATCAATACCTCTATATATCGTGAGTTTCCGTTGGAACCAAAACGGACCCTGATATATATATATACTATTTATATTCATTGTATATATATCTGTTATGTTTCTTTTATACTTTTATGTAAAATTTCTTTTTCTCGTTTTAAAATCTGTGTTGTCTTTAATTTATAGCTTTGAAAATTATGGTCCTGAAATATATTATATAAAGTACATTGAAAGGAAATACATATATATATATATATATATATATATATATATATATATATATATATATATATATATATATATATATATATATATATATATATATATATATATATATATATATATATATATATATATATATATATATATATATATATATATATATATATATATATATATATATATATATATATATATATATATATATATATATATATATATATATATATATATATATATATATATATATATATATATATATATATATATATATATATATATATATATATATATATATATATATATATATATATATATATATATATATATATATATATATATATATATATATATATATATATATATATATATATATATATATATATATATATATATATATATATATATGAAATTTTTTATCACACCGTGATTTATATACAATCATGAAGCTATAAATGTCACTTAATATCAAATTCACGCTACCTCGGGAATATCTCCGACGGAGAATTATCACCGAAGGGGAATTTATAAGTGATAAATGGATTGGTACTGCCTGGTCACGAACCCTCGGCACAGAACTTATCCAGCGACTCCAGTCGACGTTACCACTGTCCATTTATCACTTATAAATTCCCCTTCGGTGATAATTCTCCGTCGGAGATATTCCAGAGATAGCGTGAATTTGATATTAAGTGACATTTGTAGCTTCATATGATATATATATATTATATATATATATATATATATATATATATATATATATATATATATATATATATATATATATATATATATATATATATATATATTAAAAAATGATTAATTTAATTTAAAGTTTTAAAGAATCTATTAATGTCAAATGGCAGGACACCATTAAAAATGGTACCGTAAGGGAAATTACGGACGTTCCAGGTGTCAATAAGATAACGATGAAAGGGAGCTGGAGATGGCTTTGGCGTCCCTCGCACAACCCCATTGAGAATAGTAGTGACGCCTCGTTAGGGGTAATGCCGTCAGTGCACCTCATGCGGTGCACTGTAGGCATTACTTAAGGTTCTTTGGAGCGTGCCTTCGGCCCCTAGCTGCAACCCCTTTCTTTCCTTTTTAACTGTACTTCCTTTCATATTCTCTTTCTTCCATCTTTACCTTCCACCCTCTCCTAACATTTGTTTCATAATGCAACACTTTTCAAAACTTTTACTTTCAATTTCCGTTTCAGCGCTGAATGACCTCATAGGTCCCAGTGCTCGGCCTTTGGCCTAAATTCTATATTCAGTTCAACAGTAGGTGACAGTGTCAGTTGTTCTCTCGTGGGCACCGGAAGAGTCGGAAGAACCGGACCTATTTTGAGGAGAACTTTGAAATGGAGATGAGGTCTGCGGAAGATGATTGGCAGGAAAGAAAAGACTTGACGGGCAAAATTTCATGACCCTTTGACGTCACGCGGTACTAGAAGCGATGATGATTGTAACAATGTCATGTGCAAAATTAACAAGGTTTTTTATAAGCATGTGCACAGAAACACGCAATAATACTAATATGAGAAAAAACTTTTAAATAATGAAATAAACTTAAATAACTTTTCTGAACTTGATATATTGAATGAATTGAAATCTTTATATATATATATATATATATATATATATATATATATATATATATATATATATATATATATATATATATATATATATATATATATATATATATATATATATATATATATATATATATATATATATATATATATATATATATATATATATATATATATATATATATATATATATATATATATATATATATATATATATATATATATATATATATATATATATATATAGAGAGAGAGAGAGAGAGAGAGAGAGAGAGAGAGAGAGAGAGAGAGAGAGAGACGGACACACGCGTGTTTGTGTCTGCCAGTGTATGGACAGTACGTATCTGTGTTCCTTGATGTACGCCTGGCAGGTGTGAGTGATATAAAAGAATGTTTATTCAAGTAATTTAAATGCAAAAGTGGGTGACAGAGAAAGGAACTGCGTTGTTGATGAGAGCGCAGAGTGGAGACAGCCCTGTGGAAATACGTATGGAAATTGGCATGAGTGCTGGAAATACGTGGCTTTCAGAGAAGAATATTCGTAAGTATGCTCAGCAAAGAGAATATGGGGACATATAGAATTTCGTAGAGTATGTGATGTTGCACACTAGAAGGAATATCAAGTTGGTGGATGCAGTTGTGTGGAATGGAATGAATGAAGTTTGATCATATAAGATCATTATTTGGGAAAGATGACAATGCAAAGAGGCAGAAGTTTTAGATGGAAAGGAATAAGCAAACGCATGTATGTAAAGGCAATCAGCTGAAAATAATAAGAAGGAAGTTATAATATCATGTACATAAAAATGAACAAAGAAAAGTAGCTAGGGTTATAGAAATGGAAATGGGAGTGGCACAGGTGGAAAGTGCAAGATTCCAGGATGGGGTGATTGTGTAACTCGGAAATATTTGTGACTGTAAGATAGTGATTCAAAGTAGTAAGCAGCTGGGCGAGGAAAAGTGAGTTGTGGTTAAACTGAAAGGAAAATTTCAAGTGCTACTGAATGGTGGAACAAATCATTTACAAATATACAAGAAGACGGAGAAGGAACTCAGGAAGAAAGTGAGGGTGTAGAAAGAAAGCAAGGAGTGAAAGTAAAGGGTGAACATGAACAAGTCCAAAGGTAAAATGACATCACTTAGAAGATGTGTGATAGGATTTTCACTGGAGAAAGTAAAACAGAAAACAAAAAGGACTGACAAGGGTAGAACAAGTGTTTTTTTTTTTTTATAGAGAAGAGGATGTTCAGACCAAGGTTGTTACTAAAAGCTCATGTGACAAGTCTGAAAGTAAAACGAAATATCTGGACATGTCAGTCAAAAACAGGGAAACGTTTTTGATCGAAAAAACACGCAATTGATGTGAAGAGTGCTGAGGATTAATGATACAGCAATTAAGTTGCAAAAAGTAATTAGAATTTGATCATGGAAATGAAGTTCTCATTAAAATGTGTCAATGGGCGAGTTAGTAGTTTGTGAATATCCTTAAAGAGGCTTTTATTGAAGAGCAAATAGTAAAGGTATTAACAGATATACATCACTGGTAAATCAAAATCTATCAAAAAATTTTAATTTGATAATCCAGGCTTTATCTGAGGTTTTAATGGCAGACTATAAGATCTTACGCTTTACCTCCTTATTTTGCTTCACTCTGACAGTTGGAAACCATTGCGAATACATTCTACAAGTAAGTTATTTAGTAGTAAAATTTCCCTCCAGAATCCTACGTATTAGCTTTCAATATAAGTTACATATATTGATTAATTTCTACAATAAAACCAGATAGAGTACAATGACGACTTACTTCATAGTCATATGTTATTCTCTCTTACTTTGGTAACTGGTACTACAAGAATCTTTGACATTTTCACGTTGCTATTATTTCCCACGAAGCGCCCATGAATGTACTCACCCGGCTAATATAACGACACTGAACGAATGTGTAATTGTGTTGCCTAATATTTCATTATATTTGATCCTATAATATCATGATCAGCTGTTGTTCTCCTCAATTTAAAAACGATTACATAAAAATTTCAAGCTGAGTTTATATCCCATTAAGAGTTTTTAGCTCGCACGATCAGTAGTTGCACAACTATTATTAGCGATAACTATCCCGTTCTGTTTTGTAATAGTCGACCTGTGCTGAAGACATTTTAGACATTATATAAAGTCTTTTATAATAACGTGTCTAAAGTAAAACTGTTAATTTCAATGCGAGCTTGATTCATCCATTTGTTAATAAGTCGAAACTTCCATCATCTGAAAATCTATATTGGGATAAAATGAATAATCGGTGTTTTCTAAACTTTATTGATCTGCCGAAATTCGATTTAGTATATTATAATCTCTCTGGCGGCTTTTCAGCCTCTCTGATCCTCTCATCGACGACCAAAATAACAGAATTCAATTAAGGAGGATAATAACCAGTGATCTATAATCCCTTATGGAATGGTTAGTAGAGAAGGAATAGAATGGGATACTCACGTTGCGGTTATTTCGACTAAATTTTCATTTTATTTGATTGTTATTATATGAAAAATATTAGCCATCCTCATCCATTTGTGGATTTTTAAACTTATGCGACCATCATGTACATTTTCATCTGCTTTAATTTATCAAGGTTACCTGTAGTCTGATCTTGTGTTATTGTAGCCTAGCATCAGTGTAAATTAGATGGGACTGCAGTGGCTTACACAATTTAACTTCAATTATAACGCTATTTTACCATAATGTTTAGAAACAGAGCAGGATTATTATTATTATTATTATTATTATTATTATTATTATTATTATTATTATTATTATTATTATATTATTATTATACTGTTTGTAATGATAATGTTGAAACCAAAAGTAAACCTGAGTGTAGGAAAAAATATTATAAAATCTATATATGAGGAATGGTGGAGTAATGAGAATGTTTAGTTTAGCATATGCATTACTAAGGACATTTAAAAGTTTTGCTTGATGTAAAAAAAAAAAAAAATGAGGGAAGAGCGTGTTATGTCACACTCCTGTTTTATATTTTTGCAAATGGAGTTGCAAGAGAATTCCAAGGAAAAACATGAGAGGAAGAATGAGAAAGTGAACCGCAAAAGAGTATAGAGCATGATGCGGAGCCGACAGGGGACTAGTTAAAAGTCACTGAGGGAGCTGTGAAAGAATTTGAAATTGCTGTCAAGAAGAGAAGCTTCACAATATATAAGAACAAGAACATTGTTATGGTGGTGAATGGAAGCCAGGATCATAGGGGTTTGAATGATAGTAAACACAAGAGTTAACAACACGCTCATCTTCTTTTGCCCTCTCAGCTCAGGAGTGAATCATTTTTCTGGCTCTCTGGTTGTTCATCTACCTTTCACCCTAGCATATACTGTACAATGCAAAAATCTACCATTATGTATAACCTCTTGAAAATGCGCTAAGTAGCTAAAGATACAACTGGTAAATGTGGACAAGAGTTTATGTTGTTCATTGTCACTTAAAATTCACATTTTTTATCAATTAAATTTTATAAATGGTTATAATTAATTCTCTTATGCTTCATATCGCCCATTGAATTAAAAAAATAAGCTTTTACGAGGTAAAGTAGCTTAGATGACAATGGGACTTCAGTTACCTTCGTTAAAGTAACAGACAAATGAAATAGCAGACATTCATCATTTTCTGGTCTTATCATTTCTTTTAAAAATACCACAATTGAATATGGATGATCCAGATAAATATCAGCTGTATCCTTTTACTTGTTCTTTGTCCTTAGATAAATCTACTTGTTCTGTGGGAATGACTGGGTTACATCCTGTCCTCAAGGCAACTGAACAAGAATAAGAAGGTCTTGAGGTTCAGTTATAGGTAATGGTGGAGGATAGCAATCAGGGTGTGACACATGTGCTACACCTTCGTAAAGTGTCGTAGACAATACATGGAGTAGAAGCACATTAACAGGAGAAGAAGATAAGCAAACCCACTCGCTCTCTAAAAGTTACAACTCTGGAGGAGTGGATGCAATGAACAAGCGATAAGTAAACCGGAAGGACTTGAAATTGATAGAGGTTGACGCTGGGTTGGATTCGGAAGGTTCACGATACATGAACACACATGGTAACTTACTTCTCCTTAAAAGAAATTTCCCCTTAAAACAAATGTCGGTTCTATAAAAGTTCTTTTAAAAGTGGGATTCGCAAATGCTGCACAATGATCGATTAGAAACTTCATATTCGGTAGGAAACTAGATGGAAATTGTTACTTGATCCACTTCTTAAGCTCTTTGATCACCTTGAGGACTATGCGTACCAGCTTTTAATGCAGGAATTACAAAATACAATGGAATGATTTCAGGCCTAAGGATAAATCATAAGTTGGGGAAATCCTTTTGGCGATGAAATCATAACATCCGTAAAGATGAAACCCAGATACAGTCAGTCTTAAGGACATTACCAATAATCGTCTGCTTCAGACCTATAAATGATACAAGAGGGATCTTTGGACTGATAAGGAATGTATTATACATACACCAGCAGCTTCTATGCTAGAAGATATACGCACTGTTCACTAACACTGACGAAACAAATATGATTCCGCAATTGCTTTTACGCTTCCTTCAGGTTGTACTCAAGTCAAAACATTCAATACACATTCGGGACTCATCAACTATTATTCCAGTAGCATACAAAGGTCATTTTTTACACATCTTTTTATATAGCCAAATAGATACTGAGTAGTGTTTTCTGTAATTATATATATATATATATATATATATATATATATATATATATATATATATATATATATATATATATATATATATATATATATATATATATATATATATATATATATATATATATATATATATATATATATATATATATATATATATATATATATATATATATATATATATATATATATATATATATAATTATATATAACACACATATATATATAAATGTATGTATGGAGGCGCGTTAATATGCGTGTAGGAATGAGCGCTTATTTGTTAAACCTAATTTCTTATTAAATATTTGGTGTTCTTGTGTTAGCCTGCCAGGAAGTTACGAAACCATTCTAATTAAGGTGGCCTGTCGAGGCACGTCCAAAGTAATTATATCCTGAATAATTTTACTCTTGACTAACTTCTTTTGATGCCCAAATTAATAGATTTTTTGTCGCTTTATGATTAGGACATCACAGATTAAAAATCTGAGTTCCTTCTTCCTCATCGTTTGATTGGTAAAATCGATATGAAAATATGCGTCGAAATTCATCTTTATTCAATAGTTGTTCTGTCAAGGAACAGCGACTACTATGTAATTAGATTAGCGACTTGCAAACTTGCATTTCTTTTCTTTGTTCAAAGTCTCTTTCCAATGTTATTTCTCATGTAAAAATCCTACAACATTTGTGTGGGGTTTTTAAATTGTAAAAAAGGTTTTAGCGGTGTCGATACCATTTAAAGTACAGTGGCATATTACTACGAAATTAAGTATTAGAAGAAATTCCTTTGTTAATTTTAAATGCGGAACCCGTGGAAGAATATGTGCAGGCCATGTTTTGTAGTGAGAAGAGCAGCATCATTCTATGGCAGTACAGCAGGAGAGTTGACAAGAGTAAGACAAGGCAAATAATCTTAAACATTTCTGTATGAATTCACAAGTCTGACAGTGACCTAAATTACAATTTTCATATTCGGGAAAAAGGGTGGGTTTTCTGTACATAAAAAAAAAAGATTTAAACGCCTTGTTACCTTTATGTGTACCGCAAGCCAAAAATGGGAATGTGTAATAATTTTTCGTGTTCATAGTAAATATTAGATGGTGCCAATTCATTTCATCTACCTCAACAAAAAGAAAGAGGATTTGCATGGATACCACAGGGTTTTCCTACCGTAGGGGGTTAGTGCCGTCAGTGCATCTTATGCGGTGCACTGTAGGCATTACTTAAGGTTCTTTGCAGCGTCCCTTCGGTCCGTAGCTGCAACCCCATTCATTCCTTGTGCTGTACCTCCGTTCATATTCCCTTTCTTCCATCTTACTTTCCACCCTCCCCTAACAATTTTTCATAATGCAACTGCGAGGTTTTCCTCCTGTTACACCTTTAAAACCTTTCGGCTATCAATTTCCCTTTCAGCGCTGAAAGACCAAAATTCTACATTCCATTCCACAGGGTTTTCCATTATCTTAGTTATTTTCCCATCTGGGAATATGTTGTCAGGGATTATATATATGCCGTCACACGCGTCCTTGAGCTATATAGAACACTTAGATTTCCTTCGTAAATATCGGTATTGACGCGTTTTTAGAAAGTCAATGATGACAAAAGCCTTGTTTGAAATGAATGATTGGCCTTCTGGTGCTCTTTAGTAAAGCATATAACAAAAACACAGATATTGAAAACATGTACAACAAAAATTGATTTAAAATACTTGTGAGAAAAATATGGCATTTTGAATCGTCGATACCATCGGTATAGAAAGATACACAAAGAAATTATTTTCATAAGGAAATGAGAAAAACGAGTATATCATAGCCTAGACAACAAGAGTCAATTATGACTGCTTCGTCAATGTCTGGCAATGTTTGGATCAAAATACAACTTTTACCTTTGGAGACGGGTTAAATTTTGCTTTAAGTGGAATGAATAATGTGGAAATGAGTAGGGTTGTGTAATTTATAAAAAAATAGTGACATTTTTAGTGAAGAGACTAATACCATCATCACTGTAGTCTCGAACGTCCGGTAAGCCTTGAAGCCCAAGGTCTTTCCAATTGCTTTCGCCACTGTAGATCTCCGCTTATTTCCATCTCCCTATTCATGGTTGTTATCCCAGTAGTTTTGGGCCTCTGTGTTCTTCAGGGTGTCTTGAGGAGCCCAGCTAACGCTGCCAATTACTGTTCTCTCTCGAAATGTTTGGCCAAATCATCTCCATCTTCTGTTTATCACTATCTCGTCTACACGTGGCAGGTCCACAAGCTCTGTAATGGTATAATTTCTAACTTTATTTTGCTATCTGAATCCAAATATTCGTCTTGAAGTTTTGTTCTCAAATCAGCAAAAAAAAAAAAAAAAAAAAAAAAAAAAAAAAAAAAAAAATTCGGTTGCCTACAGATCACCAGAAATGTGTTAATTTCGGAAGAGGCAATGCAAATTGAATTTCTTGAAGAAGAAGAAGGGTGAAACAATCGTTTTACAAAAGGTTAGAGGGTCAGAACACAAAGCCTATTACGAGAGCCTACAAGAGGGGATCGGGCAAAATTAATTTCTTGAATATGAAAAGCATCGTGAAATCTATATTGTTTCCTAGCTTCCGCATTAAGGAGTGACTTGCACATCAAGCTGTCACAGTCAGATTGTAATTCATTTTTAGCTGGATCAAAGAAGGGTTTTAGATCGCACGTGCATACTCCTTAGTCAAAAAGGTCTTATACATTAACATTACGTGAAACCGAATGAATGTGGGAAATTCAAATTTTATCGTAACCCTTACCCTGAATTCTTATAATACACTCTTTCAAGAGACCTTCATAGATCCATAGGAACTTTCAACATAAAAGGTATTCAAGTAATCGCAGTTAAAGTATACTTACTTTCGCTTACCTGCCTTTAGACCAGGCTATTAATTTGATTACTTGTGTAGATCTTTCCATAAAGAAAATTCTAATAGCGTTACGTCACTATATTCAGGATAATTTATTCCACAATTCTAATTTTCTAACTTGGATTCCTAGCCTTTTACTGGGGTAAATAGTGTTAGTAAGTTTTTTTAATGATTAGGACACTAATCTGTCTAACAGTATCATATTTTCTCCAGTGAATTTTAACAGTATTGTCAAGTTCCGAACAACGACGCTTTTTAGTTAAATCCTTTTTAAAGACTGCGAAAGCCCTTTGTACGGTACATTATGTGATGATATGACGTCTGAGGGCCTGATTTCATAGAACACCCAAGTATTAGTCTAATAAGTAGTTGTCCCAATGATTTTAAAGAATCTCTGCTCGATTCTCTAGGTAATAATAAGTCTCATCTAATTATGCCTTAAACGTCGATTCATCTTAGAGAGTTAGTTTATAATTATAAAGTATCACAATTGCATAGTTAACTAGAGTCAGACCGAAATTTAGATTCACTTGCGATTTCCTTACCTGAGTCAAAGTTAAACATAATATAACTAAACTCTACAAGGATGAATAAAACTGCTATATAATTTATCAAGCTGCAAACGAGAGACAGTTATGAACCCGTTGAACACAAGAAACTCCTAGTAGGAAATATTGTACTCACACGGAACCTATGTGAAGACACTATCATTTGGTTGGGATTTAGCGTCATGTAACAAATATCGGTAGACAAGAGACTTACGTAAAGGTACTGAAGGATAAATTTACTCTGTGAATATCATAATAGTCATTTGAAACTGATTGTGTCAAATAACTTTTCTCCTAAATACCTTCAAATAAACGTTGGTATGAACAATGGTAAAGGCTGATTGGCAAATTTAATATTTAATACCCTACACTTGCGATTTGTCTGAAAAACAAGGAATGCACGAATGTATCACTACTCACTAAAAACTGATTGATTTATTGATTGGGGAATTGTCACTGTTCCAAAAAACACTTAATATGGTCTGATTTCTTCATAGATTATTGCAGTGAAACTTCGAAAATAGAGGTGACTGTGTTTTATACACAAACCTTGTCTTTGCTGTTCGTTAGTTGCTAGGTGAAGAGACTGTCCAAGAAGATGTGTCTTTTATATTGTTTGATAACGTCGATTTTTTTTCCCTAAAGTCGGGTATCCTTGATACGCTTTAAACTTGTAAATGTTTCAGGTGTCAAGCTTACTGGTTTGCCGTAATGGTTAGTCAAGAGTAAATGAATCATTTCTAATTTTGCGTCTTGTCTATTTTGGTAATATACTGTGCTTTTTTTTATGTTGAAATTCTCAAAATTCATTGCACTTGTTCGTAGTTATAGCTCCGATGGCATCACAGATTTTCCCGAAGTAAAATCCATCATTAAGATCGTGTCTGTCGAAAAAAATGGCAACTTCATACCTCTGAAGGAAGAGACACTGAAGACCTTTCTTACGATCTGCAAGAAGGGGACTTGCTTCTGATACCCCAGGCGCAATGTAACAGTAAATCGCAAGTGTCACAATGGGCTTCTCCACGCAGGTGCATGTTGCATATATCTTCATGAAATGCCTCAAAGTAGACGTATTCAGCGAAATGGATACCACCATCATCTGCTGTCATTATCCACAAAGACAACCAACTGAGACGCCTCCCTAGGCCTCAAGGGAAACCTTGGCATTGAAATCTGGTCTGTGCGTTACGGTTAGAGTAGCTTCGTTTCCTTCAGGATTGTACTCCATTAATCCTGCGTTCCCTTGATGTCCTACTTAACTACTGGGACAGCAACATAGAAAACTCGGTCTACGTGAGCGCCACTAATCCTGGGTATTATTTCAACGGCGCCAGGGAGTGGTTTGGCAGCTATCTGGAATCCATCTTCAGTGCATAAAGCCAACATGATTTCTCCCATGGTAGCCATTGGGTTGCTACTCATAAGGTACGTGAGCAGGTTGCGTAACAAGCAGTGGATTATGGCTTCCCTAGCAACCAAGTGAGCAAGCAATCACGAAATAACAGTGATCGGGAGAACCTTTTACTACATGACAACGGCCTGCATAGATGATGAATGTATTTTTATAGAACTGGAACAACTTTCAACTTGATAAAAATAATGTCACCCAAATCACAGCTGAGCCCTAAAGCAATAACTTTATATAACAAGTAAACGCGCCGAAGTTTCTCCAGTTCAATCGAGATTTCTGTATAGCGCATAATCAAGGCCACCGAAAATAGATCTATCTTTTGGCGGTCTCGGTATAATGCTGTATGAGTCGCGGTTCATGAATCTTTAACCACGGCCCCGTGGTGGCCTGTCCTATATCGTTGCCAGATGCACGATTATGGCTAAATTTAACCTTAAATAAAATAAAAACTACTGACGCAAGATGGCTGCAGTTTGGTATGTTTGATTCTGTTTCAGCCCGTCCATCATCTTGGCTTTTCATTTCCCGCTATCCATTATACCTGTGCTTTAATTGGGTGACTCTAATTTATTCACGCAGAATTTGCATCAAAATCACTCCTTTGGAGTCCCAAAACACTGTTGCCAAATACCTAATGTCCTGCTTTTTACATTAATTTTCCGTCAAAAATAAATAACTCTCTCTCTCTCTCTCTCTCTCTATATATATATATATATATATATATATATATATATATATATATATATATATATATATATATATATATATATATATATATATATATATATATATATATATATATATATATATATATATATATATATATATATATATATATATATATATACATACATAT